>NW_013953172.1:142525-144665 GCF_001266775.1 Austrofundulus limnaeus
GTTTAGGACCCAGGTTTAGGTTAGGTCTGGGCTAAATGGTCAGGGTTAGGCTACACCTGCAGACAGGTGTTCATATAAACTTTCTATAAAACAAAAAGTCATAAAACATCATTTTCTTATAAAAACAGAAGAAAATAAAGTTCTGAAGCAGTTTTCTGCAGGTTTGTTCTGTAAATCAATAAAAGAGGAAAGATCCGTTTAAATGGACTCAAGTTTACAACTAATCTGATCTCATAATGAACAGCTGAGGTCCAGCAGGGTCCAAAACCTGCAGCTGGTTCCATCAGAACCAAGAACAGCTGTTGGTCCTCATGATCACAGGATCTGAGCCAGGATCTGAGCCAGGATCTGAGCCAGGATCTGAGCCAGGATCTGAGTCAGGATGAGCCAGGATCTGAGCCAGGATCTGAGTCAGGATCTGAGTCAGGATGAGCCAGGATCTGAGCCAGGATCTGAGCCAGGATCTGAGTCAGGATCTGAGTCAGGATCTGAGCCAGGATCTGAGCCAGGATCTGAGCCAGGATCTGAGCCAGGATCTGAGCCAGGAACAATCATCCACAGATGAAACATGGATGTTCAGCCCACAGCGCCCCCTGCTGACCACACCTCAGCTCAGTCTCTATGTTTCAGTAAAAACCCACTTCTGATGGGGGGTCAGAGTCCAACAGGACCTGGAGTCCATTAGAAGCGGGTCATCTTGTCAGGGTCAGAGGTCGTGGTGGCCGTGGCTCCTCCTCCAACCAGAAAGACGGCCATGCTGGACCTGGACTGGTTCAGGCTGAGTCCTCGGGCTCTGTGGGGACTAGAGGAGAACTGGATCTGACCGCTGCTGGTGGAGCTGATCTCCAGGTCCAGATCCAGAGCCAGGTCTGCAGAAAGCACCCAGGAGGCTGGACGCCACTTCTTCAGGGTGTACGGGGTCTTCACCCGCCGTCTGATCTTGTCCCCGGTGCTGCTCAGACTGCCAGGGTCCGGCACAGAAGACCCTCCTGAAACCAGAAGAACACGTGTTACAGAAGGTCCAGCAGAACCTGTGGAAAGTCCATGAAGTTCTCATGAGGACCCACCTGAGGAGAAGCAGGATGAGGACAGGTCCAGGGAGCTGGGACGCTCTGGTCTCCTGGTTCTGCTCTGTCTCAACTGGACCTGCAGCGGACCGGGTATCTGTGGTTCTGCAGGTTTTACAGTTGGACTTCCTGGAGCTGCAGGGTCAACAAATGGAGGTTCTGGAGCTCCTGGATGAGGTTCTGGTTTCTGATCCAGACTTGATGTCAGAGGTTCAGGAGCTGGGTTCTGTTCCTGTGAGATCTGGAGTCCTGGTGGTTCAGGACATGCTGAATGTGGACCAGGTTCTGGACCGGTACCGAAGCCTCCATCACAGGTGGTGTGGGGGGTCTGCAGGGCTGCTGGACCACAGAACCAAATCCTCGGTTCAGGATCTGAAAGTGGACCAGGAGGTCCCCTGATCCCAGGAGGTGGTTCTGGTCCAGACGGACGGTTGTTGTTGTTGTTGGAGTTGGATCCTGGTCCTCCGGCCCGGTTCTGAGGAACAGGAGGTTCTGTCTGAGCAGGAAGCTGCTCTCTGCTCAGCAGAGGTTCTTCTTCATCAGAGCTGAAGAGGAGCAGGTTCAGGTGAAGGTCTGCTCCTCCTCCTCCTCCTCTCAGCCCTGCCTCCTCCTCCTCCTCCTCCTCCTCCTGCGGTCCTGCAGGGTTGGTTCTGCCTCCTCCGGTGGTCCTGCTGGTCTCCAGGGTGGGCCTGTGGGTTCTGCAGACAGAGTGGACGTCTGTCCCTGCTGCAGCGCTGCTCCGCATCTTGGTAACCGTGGTAACCAGGTGTGGCTCTGCAGGTGGGCCGACGGTCAGCGTGTTCATCTTAGCAACACCTGTTTCCACCTGAGACATGGACATGAGACAGTCTGGGTCACTGATGGACAGAAGAAACAACCAAGATCCACCTGTCTCTTACCTGTCCCACGTCTCATACCTGTCTCATACATGTCCCACGTCTCATACCTGTCTCATACCTGTCCCACGTCTCATACCTGTCTCATACCTGTCCCACGTCTCATACCTGTCTCATACCTGTCCCACCTGTCTCATACCTGTCTCATACCTGTCCCACGTCTCATACCTGTCTCAT
>NW_013953172.1:145665-146309 GCF_001266775.1 Austrofundulus limnaeus
GTCTCACCTGTCTCATACCTGTCTCACCTGTCTCATACCTGTCTCACCTGTCTCATACCTGTCTCACATGTCTCATACCTGTCCCACATGTCTCATACCTGTCTCACCTTCTCATACCTGTCCCACATGTCTCATATATGTCCCACATGTCTCATACCTGTCTCACCTGTCTCATACCTGTCCGGCATGTCTCATACCTGTCCCACCTGTCTCATACCTATCTCACCTGTCTCATACCTGTCCCACATGTCTCATACCTGTCTCACCTGTCTCATACCTGTCCCGCATGTCTCATACCTGTCCTGCATGTCTCATACCTGTCTCATACCTGTCTCATACCTGTCTCACATGTCTCATACCTGTCCCACATGTCTCATACCTGTCCCACCTGTCTCCTACCTGTCTCACCTGTCTCATACCTGTCTCACATGTCTCATACCTGTCCCACATGTCTCATACCTGTCTCACCTGTCTCATACCTGTCCCACATGTCTCATACATGTCCCACATGTCTCATACCTGTCTCACCTGTCTCATACCTGTCCCGCATGTCTCATACCTGTCCCACATGTCTCATACCTATCTCACCTTTCTCATACCTGTCCTGCATGTCTCATACCTGTCCCACATGTCTCATACCTGTC
>NW_013953173.1:0-575 GCF_001266775.1 Austrofundulus limnaeus
TCAAAACAAATAGATCCGGTATAGTCCCACCCCTTTCTCCTGAAAGAACACGGAGAACCTAACTAACAAAAAATCCACACATTTGTGCTTATACTGGGGGGCTTAACTCCCTGCCTGGACTCCCGCCACAACTAAATAACAATAACAAAAAAAATAATAAAAAAGGGGTTCCCTAACTTTAAAGTATTATTACTGTTTATGCTCCTTGCTGCACTGATAAATAAAGCACTAACCAAGATCTGGGCAGACCCCCTGTGAAACTCTCATACATAGAACAAAAAGAGGAATGTTGTCCCTGAGAATAATGTCTAAAATTAAATCAAGATATAACGCGGGAMATAAADTTRRAAGGTTCATTACAACCTGACAGTCATAATGGATCGATGAGGATTGGACTTGCGGTCAACGCTGGTCCTCATTGTCCGTCGCCGAGATGATCCTCTCTGTAGTGGTCACCCTGGGTGGAATAAACGTTCCACCTGCCTTTGAACTTGACCACGGAAGGCCTCCTTTAAAGAACAGAACTCTGTTCATTTTTTATGGTCATATTCAACATCTTTTAACAACATCTTCAA
>NW_013953173.1:1660-4081 GCF_001266775.1 Austrofundulus limnaeus
TTTAACCCTTTTTAAGTGTTAATCATTCAACTTATGAAAAACCCTTATCCATCTTCCAATGAGTTTGTATGTAAATAATTGTTTTGTAAAATAAATATCATTTATTTTTAGATAAACTTTATTGACTACGATACTCATTGTCAAAGTCTTGGTCATAATAAAGGTGATGGTTATTATTATTAGTATTTAAAATTGAAAAGAACCCGTTTCCTCATATATTGACTGTATTGATATTAGTCGATATTAATTAGGTTAAATATGAGAAGTTATGTTGGGGTATCTCCTACAAGGAGGTATCTCCTACATGGAGCAATGTAGTCCATTGCTTTATTGGCATCCAGGAATTCCTTGCTTTCCTCCCCATGAGAGATGTGGAGCCATGCAGGAAAAAGCAAGCCATAGCGAACATCACGTCGGTTGCGAAGGAGCCTCCTCACCTCCGTAAACGCCGCTCGAGCCCTGGCCACAGCCGCCATGTAGTCAGATGTGATGATAATCGGTGCCTCCTTAAAACGAAGATGGCCGCGGGTCCGCGCTCGAAGTAATATTTCCACACATTCTTGATAATAGTGCAGCTTGGCAACAATGACCCGCGGCTTATCGCCTGACCTGTTTCCACCTGGAGAGCGATGTGCTCAGTCCACCAGTGGCTCTTTATCCATCTGTAGAACCTCTGCTAGCAGTTTAGCCACTGCTGTAGTGGAGCTGGATTCTGGCGTCTCTGGAACTCCAATAATCTGCACATTGCACCTTCTCATGTGCCCTTCCCTATCGTCATACTTCTTTTTGAGCCCATCGACTTCTTCTTTCAGTTCCAAAACGGTGGTGCGCAGAGCAACCACCTCATCGGACCAGGTTGACAAGCTGTCCTCCACCTCCTTAACGCTCTGTTTAACGTGGTCCAGATCTGCGCGCAGTAGCATTGTGCTGTTAGCCACTTCAGCTCTCACCGCTTGTGGCTCTCCTTCAATAAGAGTAAACTCTTCAGCCAAAGCTGCCTTTACTTCGGATTTGATCACACCTGAGAGATAGGTTTTTATAGCGGCAAGAATGTCAGACTTCAAGGAGAGTGCGTCCACCTTGCTGCAGGAGGGAGAGGAGGGCGCCGAAAGTCCGGTTTTTGCTGCAGTCTGCTCCGAGGCTGCGTCGGGCCTAGCAGCTGCAGAGCTAGCATGTTTGCCTTTCCTCGAGTTTGTCGCCATTCTTCTACTTTTCCAGGCAAGAATCACTCAGGGGTCGAATCCGGACGGAAGAAATGCTCAAAATAGCAACGACCTTTAGTAGAGAACCATAAAACGAGCAAGTCGGAACGGGAGCCCACGCGACACACGACTCACTCCTCCGCCATCTTGCCCCACCTCTCCTCATATAGATTATTTCTATCCAGATGTTCACATAGTTGGTTTGCAACTATTTTCTCAAGAATTTTTGAGATGAATGGGAGATTAGATATTGGACTGTAGTTGGCCAGAACTCCTGAATCAACATCAGGTTTCTTAACCCTCCTATCGTCCTCAAATATAATAACAAATTTGGTCCTTGGGGTCAGTCTGACCCCAGAGATACTTACCTTGTGAAAATGATTTATGGAATATTGTTGACCACGTTTTTGTGACGGACACTTTGTTTATTTGTTGAATACATAAATAACCACTTGAAAATAAGTGAGTTGACCTGTACTCTAGCGCCACCACCAGGCCAAACCTTTAAATTAGAATTAATTTTTTATACAAATCTTCTCAAATTTATTTCTCAACATTAATAACCACAAGTCTCGTTTTGGTGATGATGGATAGGACCTTTACTGTAGTGCCACCATCAGAAAAACTTTCAGGTTGAGAGCCCATTCATGATTCGTACAGAATGACCATGTCAATTACATCCAAGTCTTTCCAACTGTCCCCATTTACACGCTTCCCCTCTAAATTTATCATCCCAAGCACAAAATATTTTTATAGATGGCGTTACGAAGAGCACGAATGATGACTTGATGTCATTAACATGGCTGACTGCACATCTGGTGGGTCCTGGAACCATTTTGACAATATTACTAGCGCTACATCTACCCTGCTGTTTCAGTGGAGAAAGGCACCATAGTATCTTTCCATTTTTGGAAGAGATCATGTCTGCAGGTGGTTGAGAGACATCAGGAGGGTCAACACACTCATTCTCATCAGATGAGAATTCCTCAATATCAGGTTCCTTCTGAACACAGTCCTCTGTCTCAAAGACAATCTCCTCTAAGTCACTTTCACTGTCCAAGAGCTGTTCCAAAATGTCTTTGACAGTAAACCTTTTCCCAGAAGACATTTTCAAAGAGAAAGCGTGCAGATTGCAGAGCACAATGAGGAATGATTTGGATAGAGGACTGAGATGCAAGCTTTTATATTTGCTCCTCACTGATTTTGCATGAACTACCAA
>NW_013953173.1:4992-8462 GCF_001266775.1 Austrofundulus limnaeus
ACACACACACACACACACACATGCACACATCCCCACAGCCCCCCCTCCCCCCGTGCGCGCGTGACAAATACAGTTTTTAAAAAGTGAACTTTTTATAACATCCACACTGACGAAGGGCGCGCCCTGCGCATGTACCCAAAAGCGTGACTTTTGCTGTCCTGCTGTTGAAATGTCTCTTGTCAGGGAGGGGTCTGTAGGTCAGGGTCATCTGAGTAGGAAGGAGATTTGTGAACTTTTATTTAAGATTTAAGATTTTTTATTTCAAAGGCCCTTATGGCTCAGCAGCAGAAGCATAAATAATACTGTTAAAAAAGCTGATGATGAAGTTGAATACAATTTTAAGTTTGATTATGAAGTAAAATTAACTATCTGACAGTGATCATTACACAGTGTGGCTCTAATTCCTCACTTCACCATCTGTGTCGCTACTCTCGCAGCTTCACGTCTCCAAAATGAGGGTATGCATGGCTCAGAGCTGGTTGAGGGACCGCACATTTTCACATCAAGTTTGGATTTTATAAATCACAACCTTGGCGTGGAAAGTGGTGTAGGCAAGTTTCTGGGCTCGATTTTTGCGTGAGCAAGCTTTATAAATCCGACCCAAGGAGTTTATATTATTTTTAATTAAACTTGAACGGTGAAGGTTTAAGCTAACCTATAATGGATGGATTGATGGATGGATGGATGGATGGATGGATGGATGGATGGATGGATGGATGGATTGATTGATGGATAATTTAAGAGCTCATTTAAAAATAACCTTCTTGTCCTCTGTGTGTTATACTCGAAAGGCCTCCTGATGTGAAAAATGTAACTAGTAACTTTTACTTAAAGTACATTTTTAATTACTTACTTTTTACTTTTATTTGAGTAAATTTTTGATTGAGCAACTGTACTTTTACATGAGTATGTTATTTTAGTACGTTTTCCACATCTGCTATTGATTTATAATTCCTGACTAATAATGCTAGTTATGAACTTTAATCTTGGCTATTATGTACTTTGCAGCATCAACAAAATTACAGATTTTATTCTTATCAGTAAATTAGCACCAATTTTCTTTCTTCTTTCCACCTAAAAATAAAAAAAAATTCAGTCTGGTGGCATTAATTTAAAACAAAAAAATATTTTCATAAATATTGGATAATGTTTAAAAAAACTGATCCCCAAAATATTAATTCCAAATACAATATTCACTGAAAGTCAAGAGTCTATTTCTGATGAGATGTGTGACATTTGACCTATGGACACAAACATAAAAATATAAAAAGAGCATTTTTTATCTATTTAAATCCATCAGAGAAATTGGTAAAAATCGTGCAGAAATATAAACATGCTGCAGAAACACCAAGAACCAGTGACAACACCAAACAGTCACTAGAGGGCAGAACAACACCAGAATACAACAATTAGCAGCCTCCATAATGGTGCCTTGCACAGCTCATGGTGACCTTTGACCCCGAGCTGCAGCATTTAACTTTTTTTACTTAAGCAGCCAAGTGACTCGACCTGTGAACTACTTCAGAGAAAAAAAAACACCACAAATTGATTTATTAAGAAACAAATCTAAAAAAAATAATAAATCAATCGTACCAAATACTAACAGATTTAAGGCTCAGCAAACAGAATGAACAACCCAAAACTTAAAAAAGAAATAAAAGTCAGAATTTAACAAAAAAAAAAGACAATATGCTAAATCTGACAACTTCACAAAACCACAAGAACACAAGTACTGTCAAACATCAATTAAAAAAAAAACGAAAAAAATACACCAATAAATGTGTACCTTTAATTTTAAATCCAAAGAACTAAGGGTTTAGGAGTGACTATATTATTTAGTATAACTCAGTGGCATGTCATGTGTTTTCTAACAAGGCCTTCAATGTGGGGAGAACGGGCTGGTTATGGAGTTCGGGCTGGGGTCTGACTGCCGGCCATTGAGATGAAGTTAACCGTGTCCGCAGCGGCAGAAACTGCATGGAGGGCAGGATAAAGACAGGCTGCCAGCTCTCTGAGACTTGTTAATTTTGAAGCAGACTTTTTGAAAAAATCAAGATTACTCTATACACCTGTGTCAAGAATGGAAGAAATCTGTTTAATTTACAGACAAATCCATACAATTTGAGATTATGCCATGGCCACAATATCCACCAATAATACACAAAAATACAGAATAATATGGTGCTGCACAACAGACAGGTCTCTCAGCTGCACAAGTGTCTCAGTTGCAGTACAGACAGGTGTTTCTCCAACTGCAGCCACAGCTGTGCTACATACATCTAACAACAGCATAAATACGGACATAATAAACTGACAACTAAATAAAACATTTAAATAAAATATATTTTACTCACCGAAACTTTTTATTATAAGTTTACAAACTCCATCTTCCTTTCTTTCCTCAAGATGAGTTCAGTTCCTCTTTTATACAGGTCCTCGTGGCATTTCCATTTCAACAATAAGTCCTTTTCTCCACCATGAAGCTAACATTGAAAGTCAAATATTTTCCGTTTGTTTTTTTGTTTTTTTGTAATAAGTTTAAATTTTCTGTAACACTGATAATGTCTGCTTGGTATTTAGCTTGTAAGACACTACAGAAATCCAGTTTCCTGGTTCTAAATCGTGTGCGTTCTGATCAGCCAATCAAACAATGAGAAAATGTTGAGATTGTCTGAGGCCAGCTAGCAGGCTCTGTTGTCTTCACCTCAGCACCTGATTGGACAAAGAAACAATATCACTGCCATTTGTTTCACCCTCCAGGTGCCTCCCCTGTTCGTTCTGAAGGTGTGAGACAGATTTATAGGCCCTTGATAATGCTACATCTACTAGAAGCTGTGCAGCCAGGAGAAAAGCTGTGAAACAAAGATATTTCAAATAATAATAAAAATAATATTAATAATAAATAAACATAAAATATACTAAAATGTAAACTACTGATTCTGATGGTCTAAACACAATCAGAATCAGTGCTGTCCCTGATGGCACACCACTGGTAGACCAATATAGTTTGTGAGCTGATCTGCAGTCAGATTTTCTCATATTTTTGGACAAAAACACTGATGAGTTTCAGAATTCTCCTTTTACACACACATGAACACATTGTTTTTTTCTATCCTTGTGGGGACTTTGCTTTGACTTCCATTCATTTTCCAGTCATTTCTATTGCATAAACCTGACCCTTTATCCTAAACCTAACCACCCCAGAACCTGAACCTAAATCTAGGCAAAACTCAGTTCACACCTTGGTCCTAAACTTAACCCCACACCCAAAATCAGTATCCATACTGTACCCATGGGGACCAAGCTTTGGTTCTCATGTGGAGCATTGGGTCCCCACAATAATGTGTTTTTCTGGAAAATGGTCCCTATGATTTAGCAAATATGCCTGCACACACACACACACACACACACACACACACACACACACACACACACACGAAGAGCCTAAGGCCTCCACGTAAAAGAGCGCA
>NW_013953173.1:10391-12084 GCF_001266775.1 Austrofundulus limnaeus
CATGTTAACCTTCCTGTTGTCCCCGTTTCTGAGGAACAACAATAATGTTCAATTTCACACGGGGAGTGTTTAATCATGCTGTAACTCCAAAAAATCCCCCAAAACCTTTTTGTATCAGATTAGTAAGTCCATTCCTAACCATTTCAATCAATATTTGTGCATTTATGTTTTATTTATGTCTCACAGATAAAGCATTATATCAGCGTACTAGTTTTTATAAAAAATGCAATTACATTTTTATTGTCTACTGAAAACAACTACACAATGATTATTTATGAAATTGATTGCTTTAGATTTTTCTTTTATGTTTTGAATTTATTTATTTATTTATTGTATTTGAATTTGAGCCATCTGTTCTGTTCGGGGTCAAATTGATACGCTAACTAAAAACCAAGATAAATTAGTCATTGAAAATAAACTTCATTGCCCAAATGAGCAGAAACCTCTCAATGCCACAAACCTTCATTTATATTAGGGCCTGGATTGTAGAGGAGTGGACGTTGCTCAACCCACTTGTGCCACATTGTCCTAATACCTGCCAGCTTGTCTGTTTCCTGTCTGACAGCTCTTGTCTCTCAATTATCGAATCTGATTACTCAAGGGGAAATATAAAAAGTTTCTGCATCTCATAGATTATTTGTTGATTCATCATTTGACTTGTAGACCTCAGCCAGAAGGAGGATCCTCAAATATGCATAATGCATTTTATCCATCTCTATCCACTTCTAACAAAAAACATGCCTTCGTTCTAGATTGGTCACATCAAAAATGATATCCTGTATTGAACTGAGCTTGAGTAGCTCAAAGACATATTTGATGTCTGTGACTCAAGTTACTGCCATCCTAGTGGACCCTGGAACTTTCTAATATGTGTTTGAGGTGAAAAATGTAAAAAAATAATGTAATAATAAATAAAAAATATTGGACAATTTGACTGTTTTTGACCTTCACAATGTCTGCAGGGTCAAACTGACTCCAATAATATCTATGTAATATGCAAATATGTAAAATGAACCATTTTCATTTTGTATGTTGATTAAGACAAATAGAAAAAGTTTCAAACAAGTCAATTTGACACGCAACATAACAGGAGGGTTAAAGAAATTATCTTTAGAGAACAGTGTCATATTAATTAAAACCAAAAGAAAACATCACTGTCTTTTATTTATTTATTTGTTTGTTTGGTTTTTCATTTGCAAATACAAATACATTTTAAGAGTTGACTTGGGCACATTTTTGGTATTTTTATCTGAAAACTTTCCTGATAACAGAAGTTCAACTAACCAAACATTAAATTAGTCTTCATCAAGAACATTATCAAGATTTTTAAAATAAAGTCCTAAACATTCTTTAACAATATGCATTGATGAAAGTAAATTTATGAAAAAATTTTTGAGTGTGTTGTTTTGTGAAATAAAAATTGGATCAAAAAACTGAATTTAAATGTTAAAATGAGAACAGTAAAATGCTTGAAAAATAATTTGAGATTAAGGAATTAAAATGTCCAAAATAAATTTTTTGTCTTCAAATCATAGATTTGACATCAATCATTTTATTTGAACATTTTTTGTCTGTTTTTAGTCTTAACACTTTTTTAAAATAACCATTATCTATCTATCTATCTATCTATCTATCTATCTATCTATCTATCTATCTATCTATCTATCTATCTATCTATCTATCTATCTATCTA
>NW_013953173.1:12304-19351 GCF_001266775.1 Austrofundulus limnaeus
AAGTTGAAACGTTAATATGAGAACAGTAAAATGTAAAACAAATATTTGAAATTAATGAATTAAAATGTCCAAAATCTACTTTTTGAACATTTTTGTTTGTTGTTTTTAGTCTGGAGCCTTAAAAAAATCTAAGTTTAGCAAATAAACAAACAATTATTTTGCTGTTATTCTGCAGAGTTCTGACAGACTGAAGATTTTTCAAAACCAACCGAACTGTGAAGCCAGTTTTTTGTCGTGTGGCGAACAAGCAGTTTTGTCTTTCTGAATTTGGAATAAAAATCTTCTTTTCACCCCTCCTAAAGCTCTTAGTTTCAGTTTCTGCCTTTTGTGACTCCTACAACTTTGTTCCATTTCTCATTCTTTGGCATAATTACAGTTTTATAGCCATGGCTCAGGCAGGCTGCAGATATCCCCTCTCCCCCTCCTTCTTTCTTTTTTTGGTTTGGGTCTTATTAATAATTCACAGAAAGAGACTGGAAAATTTTTAGTGCAATTTGCTGCTGAATCCAAGTAATTGTTTTGTAGGGAGGATGAAAGCTTTGTAGTCCTGCCTGTAATTTGGCTGCTCCTCTCAAACAGGTCACACATCATTCAGGGGGGGGGGGGGTATTTGTGAGCGTCAGGGTCCAGCTCGTCCATTATGCTGTCCTTATGTCGCCTCATACTTTCTTTGAAACTTCTGTATGATGTTTGTTCATATTTATGTCTGATAAGTATTAATGTCTTATTCCATTTGTTTGCATTTGAGCAGACAGCTGCTAAATTATTCAGACCAGACTGAGTGGCGAACACAACCAAGACAAGAGTATTTTTTTCCTTAAAAACCAAAGAATATGTGCATCTTTGAGGAGCAGCCAGTAATTTGAATGAAGTGATCTTAGGGCTCACTGATTGTTAAGTTCCTTTTTTAAATCATTGTTTAAAATTCTCCAAGTATCAAAAACAAAATCATTAAATCTGGTAAAAACCAAACTGATCTGCAAATAACTAAGTGACTAGAGAAAAACTCAACAACAGGTCAAGCTTATACAACCCCTGGCAAAAATTATGGAATCACCGGACTCGGAGGATGTTCATTCAGTTCTTTAATTTTGTAGAAAAAAAAGCAGATCACAGATATGACACAAAACTTAAGTCATTTCAAATGGCAACATTCTGGCTTTAAAAAACACTAAAAGAAATCAAGAAAACAAATAGTGGCAGTCAGTAACAGTTACTTTTTTTTGGACAAGCAGAGGAGAAAAAATATGGAATCACTCAATTCTGAGGAAAAAATTATGGAATCTCCCTGTAAATGTTCATTCCCAAAACTAACACCTGACATTGACATCAAATTAGATCTGCTCGTTAGTCTATCTTTAAAGGAGTGATCACATCTTGGAGAGCTGTGGCACCAAGTGGACTGACATGAATCATGGCTCGTACACGAGCGATGTCAATTGAAACAAAGGAGAGGATTATCAAACTCTTAAAAGAGGGTAAATCATCATGCAATGTTGCTAAATTTGTTGTTTGTTTGTTGCATTTGTTGCAATGTTGTTCACAGTCAGCTGTGTCCAAAATCTGGACCAAATACAAACAACATGGGAATGTTATTAAAAGCATACGTACTGCTAGACCAAGGAAGACATCAAAGCACCAAGACAGAAAACTTAAAGCAATACGTCTCCTAAACAGAAAATGCACAACAAAACAAATGAGGAATGAATGGGAGGAAACTGGAGTTAACATCTGTGACTGCCTAAAGGAAATGAGATTTACATACAGAAAAGCTAAACGAAAGCCTTCATTAACACCTAAACAGAGAAAAACCAAGGTTACAAAGGGCTAAGGGAAAGCAATTGTGGACTGTGGATGACTGGATGAAAGTCATATTCAGTGATGAATCGTGAATCTGCATTGGGCATTGACAGGGAAACTGCAGGAAAGAGACTGAGAGATGAGAAATAATGGCACAAGGAGGACACAAGAGGGAGGCAACAGACAAGACACAGATCCCTACATAAAGCCTACCCTATTGGGATGTGTAAGTTATGCTTTGCATCTGCATTGGGCAAGGTGACGATGCTGGAACTTTTGCTTGGTGCCATTCCAATGAGATTTATAAAGATGACTGCCTGAAGAGAAAATTCAAATTTCCACAGTAATTGATAATATACGGCTGCATGTCAGGTAAAGGCACTGGGGAGGTAGCTGTCATTATATCTTCAATAAATGCACAAGTTTACGTTGATGTTTTGGACACTTTTCTTATTCCATCAATTGAAAGGACGTTTGGGGATGATGAAATCATTTTTCAAGATGATAATGCATCCTGCCATAGAGCAAAAACTGTGAAAAGGTTCCTTGAAAAAAGACACATAAGGTCAATGTCATGGCCTGCAAATTGTCCGGATCTCAATCCAATTGAAAATCTTTGGTGGAAGTTGATGAAAATGGTCCATGACCAGGCTCCAACCTACAAAGCTGATCTGGCAACAGCAATCAGAGAAAGTTGGAGCCAGATTGATGAAGAGTGTTTGTCACTCATTAAGTCCATGCCTCAGACTGCAGCTGTTAGAAAAGCCAGAGGTGGTGCAACAAAATACTAGTGATGTGTTGGAGTGTTCTTTTGTTTGTTTGTTTGTTTTTCATGATTCCATAATTTTTCCTCAGAATTGAGTGATTCCATATTTTTTTCCCTCTGCTTGTCCAAAAATGGTAACTGTTACTGACTGCCACAATTCTTTTCTTGATTTCTTTTAGTGTTTCTGAAAGCCAGGAGTTGCCATTTGAAATGACTTTAGTTTTGTGTCATATCTGTGATCTGCTTTTTTTCTACAAAATTAAAAAGCTGAATGAACACCCTCCGAGGCCGGTGATTCCATAATTTTTGCCAGGGGTTGCATTAAATGAGCTGCTTTTAATGATTGTTTAACTATTAATCTGAAAATAAATTTAACAATTCAACTTTCTCTGAAACAAAACCTTCCACTCAAACATGAAGCTTTGCAGCTTTGTCTTACTTTATAACAAAACTTTTTAAATATGTGATTTTGTTTCATTTGTTAAAAATAGAGTGTGCATTTTTACTTTTACATAACAGACATGCTTAAAAATGTATCAAGAAACAAAACACTGTGCATTTTTAGTGGAAAAGCAATTATAGTTGTGGCATTTATGAACAATTTGAATCTTCTGAATGGCTCTTTAAAATAAACAATGGTAACCGAGTTGCCAACAATTGAGAGATGTCCCTTTTATTTTTTTTCCTCCTTGTGATTTTCCACATGATTTTGTCTTCAGATGCAGACACAGATGCTCCTCCTTTGCTTTTCCACTGATACAAAGAGCAGGCAAAGGGGAGGAGCGCAGCAGTTGTAGTACATGGGGAAAATGTGCTCAGGAGGGGAGGGGAGGTTGTGCGCTTGACAAGCCACAAGCCATCTTTATGTCATAACTCATAAGTAGTGACGCCACTAATTGTTCAAAATTTAATGCCTCTTTGAAACCAGCAACTCCACAAGATCTGACTCCCTTCAAAGAGCCATATGGGAATCTCTAACACAATCATTTTTCCAAATGATACACAAAATAGCTCAAAGTTACTTTCTTAAACACTTTTGTGTGCAAATCTAACTTTTGATATTGAATGTTTGACCTGTAAATGATGGTAAAACCTGTCGGATGACAGATTTTTAAACCTTTTTTCTCTCGTTTTTGTAAAACATTAAAGTTTTAACCATTTTTAACTGAAACCATTTATGTTTATGTGATTTTTTTAATCTTCATGTTTAAGCTAGTTTGCCTTGTTTGTTGGAGTTTTCAGCTGTTTGAAAACAAACCACCAAGCAGGAATATATTCTGAAGCAAGAAGTAAGTCATTAACTCAAACCTTTTCTGTTTCTTGTGATTTCTAACCTATTTTGCACTGAGTATCTCTTAATCTGAGAGTTGATGGTTGTTTGATCTATAGTGACATAGTGGTGTCTTGCAGTCTTTTTTTTTTTTCTTAATCCCTGGCATCTTTGATAAAATATCTCTCTGAAGGAATGACACTCGTTTTTGGCTTTCAGTTGCCAGAGGGAAGGGGAAGTTGTCAGGGTGAATTTATTTCCAGCTCACCGGCTGTTTCTCAGTTTGTGTTGTTTAAACCTTTTACTATTTTTGGCAGAGTTAGGTAAACTGGGGAAGAAAACAAGGTGGCAGCTTCCACAGCTTAAGCTCTTATTGGAAATTACAGGAATGTTTCTCTTGTACTACTCTTGTCACCTTGCCTGAAACATGGCCGTAAACAAGCTGCAGTGATGCATTTACTCCAGGGCTGTGGAGGAAGGAGGAAAAGTGCGGAAAAGGAGAAAGCAGCCCGAGAGGCTGGTGTTTTGTGTCATCCTCTGATAGCAAGTTTTATTTGGCCAGAGGAGGTTTGTGCTGAAGGATGGTGGGTCCAGTAATCTCCACTGACCCCCTTTCATGCCCAGGCTCTGAGGAAGAATACAGCCTGACTCTTCGTTGCTGTAGACCATGTTAAAAAATAAAAAAAATAATGTAAATAAATAAATAAAAAAACGCTGAAATCTTGTTTCTTGCTTGTTTGCATTTTTGTAATTTCAGCAATTTGTTAGGACAATGCAGCACAGTACAGCCACTTTAAACCAATGAAAGTTTGTGGTTTATTACTGAGGTACCAAATAAAGAATATTAGGAAGCAAAGCACAAAATGAGGTGTGGATGAGGTCTTTCACAAAGTAATGTGTTTGTCTATTTTGTCTAAGGCTGACCAAAAAAGAACAAAATATGACAAATAGCTAATAGCTTTTCTGTTTTCTACTAACTTAAAAGGAAATGATGGGTCAGTGAAAAGATTGTTATCCATCCATCTATCCATCAAACCCAGACCTCAGTGACAATCCAATTCTCATGAGTGATCCCAAAGCATTCTCAGGTCAGTGTGTATCGGTCCAGAGTTCTGGGTCTGCCCTGGGGTCTCCTCCCAGTGGATCATGTCCAAAACACTGAAAAATGTCAGAAAGTCCAACCACCCCAGCTGACTCCTTTCATTGAGGAGGAACAGTGATTCCATTCTGACCTCCCCACGAATAACAGAGCTCCTCTCTAAAGCAGTTGCTTGGATCACGGTGGTCGTTTAGTTTTAAAAGACACTTAAGCAGCTGCAGAGTAACTTGCCTTTTTCTAACAATAGATAAGCACAGTGTTAACCATTCCATCTATAAGGAAATCAAACATCCAACCAAATGTTCTATTAACCTGCAGCACCTGGAGCTAATTGTGAGCAGATTGAAGTAGAAATGTATGACTGTGTCACTACATCACACCAACAAGTCTGCATTAACATGTATTTGTAATTATGTGGGATAAAAAAATGAAATTCACCAACAAAATGCTAAGGGCGACAGTTTCAGCTGGTAATAAGATTCCTTTAAAAAAAGGACAATAAGCAGGACACTCTTACCATGTTTTGAAAGTTCTGGTCATCTCTAAGTTTCAAAAAAGCAAAACTAAATTAGAAAAAAATCTTCACAAATCTTTATTGAAAGGTTTCTAAATCTTCAGTGGAGGGAGAGCATTATGTTTTGTGTCATTTTCTGATGGCTGTGCCTCTTATCTCCAAGACAGGGTGAAAGATATTCTAATCTGTCACCCCAATAGCCTTAAGCCGTGGTACAGCATTGAGTGAGCCAACATTTGTTCCTTATAATCCCTCCATCACAGCAAGGGGAGGTCAGGTTTGCCAAAATGTGACAAAGTATTTTCTCGTTTCCTCTCTATTCTTTCTTTGGCTTAATTTGGAATTAAAACGCATGCAATTTTGAATTTTAGATCTCGGGAGTGAGCTGTAAACAAATATGAAATTAAGTGTATTTTGAAATATTGTGGTAGGGACGTGGATTGAAAAGAGACAAGCACATCCCTTAGACCTTAGATTAATGGGTGACCATAGTGGCCTCTTAAGTCAGCTTACTCAAAATTAGGTCTTTACCGTTTACAACAGAAGGGTGCAACAGTCTGGCATTGCCTGATAAGCATTTGACCTTTCTCTGCATATTTTGAAAAAAAAAAAAGTAAATACAACTCTTACATATCAGTCAAAATTCACTAAACAGAATAAAGTAAGGAAGGCTGTAGCAAGTAGTTAGGAGAGAAACATAAAATGTTGACAACTATTTCTGTCCTACACTACACTTTTACCTGATGGGGCACGTTCTTTATTGATCAATATTTATTCACCCTTTTTAATCAGACTCATATTTCCTGAAGTGTGAGATTCGTATGATATGCAAGGAATCCGTACCTCAGGCCAAAATACTCAAATATGAGGATCCAGCTTTGTCTTTTATGGTAATTTATTACAAAAATATAGCAATAATCAATTTCATTGAATCATGACTAAAAACTGTAAAAATAAAAATATGAAAGATGAAGAATAAGGTTTATAAAACAGTTAAAGATGAAAAGCACTGTAGACTTAATTTTATACATCTAAGATAAGATAAGGTCTGGATGTTAAAACCTTAGGGAAAATATTTTTATTGTATAAAGAAAATATTTTTCTTCTATTAATTGACAAGAGACCCATGTTAAAACCTAAAAGTTTTTGTCAATTTAGAAATAATGTGTTGAAATCTTAGATTCTTTTTTAGTAACTTTTATCTTACTGCAGTCAGAAAGCTAATA
Source organism: Austrofundulus limnaeus (assembly GCF_001266775.1). Classification (NCBI taxonomy): domain Eukaryota; kingdom Metazoa; phylum Chordata; class Actinopteri; order Cyprinodontiformes; family Rivulidae; genus Austrofundulus; species Austrofundulus limnaeus. Next base: position 18,980 of record NW_013953173.1, read on the forward strand.
ATATCAAAGTTGCCTCAGCAGTTTTAAACAGGTTGTTATTCGAACCATTTGTGTGTAATGCCTTTATTAAGGCCCTGTAACATTATGACATTTTGGACAACTTATGCATTTTTTTTCCAACACACTGGCACACGTTGAGGAAGAGAAAAAAAAGCATCAATTAGCACCTTCGTTTAGATGTGATCATTCTATGTTCCTAACAACTTGAACAGACATAAAACCTATAAGTAAATTATCCACACCTTAAACATAACGTGCTTATTATAACATGGTTGAACTTGTGCAGCACGTATTTGCAACATTAGAGGAACATCTGCAGAACCTCTGCACAGTGAGATGGAGGGAACTGCAATGTCGGCAGCAGTCACACAG
>NW_013953173.1:19406-23243 GCF_001266775.1 Austrofundulus limnaeus
CTTTAAAGCAGAGACCCGAGCTGCTGTGGCAACATCGATCAACAGCTGCGTGTGATCTGGCACACATGGAGCGGTTATTGAGTCACAATTTGATCATCAGCCACAGAGTGCAGCAGCCGCAGAGCACCTGAAGCCCATCGCTGAAAAAATGATTTTTGGGTGTAGTAACATTTATTTAATTGTTCTTTTAAATTTTACAAAAAAATATCAAAATCTCTGAACTAGAAAAGACCCCCACCTAAACCACTACAATTTTGGTATGCACCTAGTAGATGACCTTTATTAGGAATAAAGACTTCTAAGTTCTGGTGCATTTGTGCGCGCAGGGGTCATTATGTTACCGCTATGCAGGATCTAGTTTAAAATCCATCTTCAGCTTAAATATCTTTAGTGCTGACTTTTCATGAGTTGTCTAAAGAGAAACCAGTAGAACCAATAGACCTAGGACTAATGAGATATATGATGAGCAGATGAGCTGATTAGAAGTGACAACAGGTGAGAGGTGATGGGCAGATGGGCTCTCATGAGCTCAGAGAATGCATGAGCTGCAGCAGTGGTTAGCTGCAGAAAAAGAACAAAAAGTTATAGTTAGCCATCTAGAGTGGAAGTACTGAAAGGTAGTAATGGGAAGCTAACTGAGGGGAAATATAGAAGATGGCACAGGGAACAAAACTGACATGGGTGAAAACAGCTCCAAACAAAACATCAAAAACAACAAAGACTTGACAAGATTTAGAGTTCAACAGAGCAGCGGAGCTGAGAAACCAGACCAGGAGCCACATTAAAAGGTAAGTGATTTTATTTGTCGGGATGTCTTGCTGAAAGAGGAGTGAAGCACAGAGGTGAGTATTTGTCTTTGTACTGAATATTCTTTCAATAATGAAAAGTTATTTAAGTTTGTTTTTCTTACAGATTCTTCAGAGGCAAGCAACATGGACCAGAGGAGGGTTTCCAAAACAGGTGTGTTCTTCAGGCAGTGGCTCCTGCAGAATTTTTTTTCGGGGGTGGGGGGGGGGGGCATGTTGAGCTGAATGAAACTGAAAAGCCAGGGGTGGCACACCAAAACTAATATCTACAACAGAAATTTTATGATGTGTTTGTAAAAATGACAAATTAAAAACTATGGCGATATAAAGCTTTGGATTTTCCAACAGATGTTCAATTTGTAATTTCACAGATAATATCACTGATTTTATGACATTAAGAGACAAAAAACAACAGTAAGTATTTGTAATGTTGGGGGGACCCACTGGCGGGGGGGCGGGGTCTGGGGGTCCTCCCCCAGAAAATTTTTATAGAAGTAAATGCCATTTCCTGCTGCATTCTGGTGTATTTTAACAGGTTGTTAAACAGATTTTTACCTACATAGGAAAACACTTAACATTACTTAACACTTAATATTCTGCAGGTAAATGGTACTGAACTTATAGAGTGCTTTTCAAGTCCCTCTGGACCTCAGATCACTTTACACTAACAGACATTCATCCATTCACACACTGATGATGGCAAACAACACTGTAGCCACAGCTGCCCTGGGGCACACTGACAGAAGCGAGGCTGCCATGCACCGGTGCCACTGGACCCTCTGACCACCATCAGTAGGCAAGGTGGGTGAAGTGTCTTGCCCAAGGACACAACRACTGAGATGGCTGGACGGGGGATCGAATTAGCAACCTTCCGGTTCCAGGACGACTCCCCTAACCACTCCGCCACAGCCGCCCCACTAAATGAAATAAATTAAAATGAAATAAATTTATTTGTTAAGCAAGAGAAACAACACTGGATGAACAAATGTTTTATGGTAAATGTGTGGATTTAAATGAATTAAATTTTAAATTTGATGGGGATATTTCCCTTCAAAAATGATTGCCATTTTATTTAAAAATGTCAAAATACATATTTTAAAGACATTTACAAGGAACAACCTTTTTAAAATTTAAAGGCATCACCTCTTCTATGTGTTAAAATTTTTATTGATGTTTACTTTTGTGACGAAAAACTGTGATTATAAAACCCCCAAACTGGAAATAAAGACTAAAACAAGCACAATTACAAACTAAATCTACTGTAGTGTTATCCCAAATTATTGTTATTTGCTTTTTATGTCATTTAATAAATATGATTTTGGTCTGTGAGAAAACTGGAGTACCTGGAGAACAGAAAGTTGACCTAGCAACCTTCTTCCTTAGAGACAATTTGCTGCTCTACCAACTGTGGCACTGTACTGCCTAATTTTATATTTATTATATAATTATTAAAATTATTTAATGAATATTTGATTAAAATATATCCATGAATATAACCTCATGAGAACCTCCATCTTTATTTGAGAACATTGGTTTTAGACTGGTTGTCCTGATTGAGGAGTTACATTTTAATTTTTTATTTTAAATAAAATATAAATTAATGTTTTTAACTCTTTCATTGTTAAAAATCAGTGTTTGCTTTCATATTTGAGGTTCTATTCCTAAATAGGTGGGGGAATTGAAAAAGGAAAAAACTGGGTACTCAAGAGGATACAACTGGGGAGGCCACTATGGTGGCCAGCTTATTCTCAGTGGGGGCCATATAAGTTCTAAGATTCTTGGAAAACACTTGTGGTGGCTAGCACTCTACCTAAGAGGTTAGACGCATCAGCGAAGACCAGTCAGTGAAGGTGCCTTATAAAGCTCATCAGCTCATCACTCCCAGGTGCGAACAATTGGGCAGAAAACCAATCAGCCATGAGCCAAGCCAACTCTTCACAAGACTGAGAGGAATAACGAAAACACAGAGATCATAACAGACTGTGCCCAGAATGGGAAACTTGATAGAAGAATGGACTTGTTTCTTTAGTGATGGAATAACATTATGGTAACCACTAAACTACTAAAAGAACTGGAAACCTAGAGGAATAGAAAAAAACTCTAATACAGTAATTTAACCAAGACTACAGACTATTGAACTCGGACTAAACTTAAATAACTTATGGTAATAAAATTATTGTAAACAAAACTTTAAAATGCAAACTTTAAGTTGTGATGATTATTATATATATTTTTAGTTAAATAATATTGTTTTGTCAATTTCTTGGCTCCAACTATTTCTTCACTCCTCACACTTAGTGTACTGTTTCTCTCCTAAAGCCATAGCCTTAAGCAGTGATGTGCGGTCGAAAAAAACAATATTAAACACATTAAACTATCATTTATATAATGCTTTGTACTATAAACACCCGCGTAATTTACACGGGGGATGGGGGGGTTATAACCCCCCCAATAATTTGATCCAGTCAATATAACCCCCCCAATAAAATTGCATCATTTAAGTATACATACATTACATCAATAATTGATTTTCTTTATTCGTTAACATTTTTTTAGTAAAATTGCTGCATGTTTTAATGCAACACCCCCTGAACCCCTCCCCTGCAAAAAACTTGGTATCACCCACCCGCTGTCTGTACAAGTGGCCGGCCGCTGCTGCACCGATTATGAGGAAACAGTCGCTGCTGAGTGAGTGTGAGTGTGGTTCAAAGGAAATGAGAAGAGTGCCCAAAAGCGGACAACCAACAGTTTTTAAWTGTTGGTCAACTACACCCCGTTGTAAAAACAGAAAACATCAAAATAAGGTAAATTGATGATTTGTTTACTCATTGCTGCTATGTAGCAGACACAGTGTTTTGGCTAGCTCCGTTACTACTACTCTTCACCTAAACTGACCGAGTCAAAAGAAAAATAAGATAAACATAGATATTTGTGCACACGCAGCCGTGCAAAAGATGCACAAGCAAAGGCTGATGGATTTACATCATAATTAAAAATGGTTGGTTCTTTAGTTCAGTGAAAATCAAAGCCT
>NW_013953173.1:24955-28049 GCF_001266775.1 Austrofundulus limnaeus
CCCCCAATGTTAGACCTAAAGTTACGCCCTTGACTATAAACACATTTTCAATTAACTTAAACACTTTTTAATATTTTTCTAATTCAAAAGCGCTGAATTTCCTCATATCCTGTTCAAATACAGGACGATACGGACTATAAATCAAGCTCCGTCTCCAGATTGTGCAATCGTTTCAACCCGCTCTGTCTCCACTTGGATTGCACAATCCCTCCTCCTGCATGTTATGTAGTGAGAGCAGAAAATGCCTCTATATGTCGCCAGTAAAATGTTTCTGAATTTTTAAAATATACTCCTGATATTCCACAGTTTAGCTGTTTATTCTATAAATATGTATTTGTGTAACGTGTTCTGTGAGCTGAATCGGCTGATAAAACACACAAAGGGAGGCAAATCTTTTTCAGGCTCAAGGAATATCATCTCATGAGCTCAGAGAATGCATGAGCTGCAGCAGAGGTTAGCTGCAGAATAAGAACAAAAAGTTACAGTTAGCAAGCCAAGTGCAATGTTTAAGGTACCTGTTTATAAAGTTTCAATTTATAAAGTTAAAAAAGTAAAGTACAGCAGGGATCCATTTGTTTTCTCTTTTAAACCTGACTTTTAGAATGGAGGATTATATATTTTAAAGCTTAAACTATTTTCTAAACTACTTGGAAGCAGCAGGTAAATAAGAGCCACACCACAGCTGAGACTAAAGCTCTTCTGAAACAGGTGGACACTGTGTGGATGTCCTGAGAAAAACTTTTTTTCACCCTGCCATTTTTCAACTTGTGACAATATCTGGACTCAGATGGGATATTGTGAGCGGTGCATGGACTTAAGTTATAAGTAAAGATAGGACATAATAACTTTGTTTTAATGAAATGTGCATCAAATGAGCATTTGTGTGAAGAACACGGATGAGATATGAGACATGACTCATTAGCTTCTGCCAGTCATATGGCGAATAAGTTGTTCTGTAGGTTCATATATTTGTAAATCTGATTCTGGTGAACTGAGTGCCTCACCATCCATGAACCTCGCTGCACGTCACTGGTTTTAAGTAAAAGGTTAGACACTGAATTAATATAAAGCATCAATTTCACCTCACCAAATTTCAGTTCAGTATGTATAAAATTTAGCTGAAGTGTAGCCATTTCAATTTGGCTTTGGTGGCCATCTTTTTGAATTTATAATCTGTTGGACTGCTTTCAGCCGCCACCACCATACTAAATTCCAGCCTAATCTTGAGATTCTACTTGGAAAAATGAAAGATGGATAGGATTAAGAATGAGATCATCAGAAGTACATTACAGATGGACAACTGGGAGATGATGTTAAAATGGCCGGATTGAGATGGTTTGGACAGAGAAAGCACAGTTGGTATATTGTTTTATGGATGTTAATATTGCAGCTGCCAGTAAAAAGAGAAAAAAAGTGTGTGTGTGTGTGTGGGGGGGGGGGGGGGGGCAACAGAGGACATGAACTATTTCTAGATACCTAGATCTAGTTAAGATATTAGGGCTTCACATAGACCTTACACATTCTCTTCATGTTACAACTATGTGGTACACAAGTTGACAGGGTTCTGGGGACGATATGAGCCATGGTTGACGTGCTTAAACGGGCTTGGACCCCGATCAAAAAAGCTTTGCAGTTCTAGTTAGATTATGATGATTGTAGTCTAAAACTGTGTGATAAAAAGAGTTGGGTAAAATATGCATTCCTCCAAGGTGTTTTGTTCAAGACGTAATCAGAGTTTAGGGATCTAGACTAACTTTTAGCACAGGTTGCTTCGGTGCGCCTAACATTTTTCCTTAGGTGCACCAGTACAAAATGTAGGTGCATGCAAATTTGCAAACGTGTCACATTTAACATCATCATTTTAATGGTTCACTTTTTTAAAATCATTGTCCATTAAAGCGATATTAACTCACAAATAATTTGGTAACAATCTAGCAAAAAAAAAAAAAAAAGTTCTGTGTTTGAACCAGAATCGTAGACTAACTTACTGAAAAGTGTTTCAACAGGGTATCCATGGAGTTGTAAAAAATATTAAAAGGTAGTAAATAAATAAGCAAAAATTAATGCCATTAAAATGCATTAAAAGGTAACAAAGCCATCTGAAGAGGTACTCATTTTTAAACAACTAGCACACTTTCACTATGCTGGAATCTGATGCGCTGCGTTGAAAACAGATTTAACAAACATTTCTCTGGCCCTATCTGAGACACAGCTTTCACTTTAAACAAAGTAGACAGGGCTACTGGCCAATAAGAAATAGTGTGGGGGCGGGACTTAACCCCCAATTTACATTACCTGCGTCTCTGCTCCGCTGCGGTGCGCAGATCGCAGGTAGAGGTGTGCGATACTGGGAATTTTGGTATCAATCCGATACCAAGTAAATACAGGGCCAGTATCACCAATACCGATACGTTTTAAGCTTAATAATTTGAAAAGATCCAAAGGATCTAGGATAGAATTTTGCCAATCATTGTACGTGACAACAAAATACTTTATTATAACAATCAACATTTTTTCTTTCCAACAATACAATAGTAACAAAACAGTTTCCTTTAACGTTAGGAAAATAAACCTTTTATACAAAAACAAAATAAAATTCTTTCCTCACCACTAAACATCTTTCCTTGTTCTTTCTTTGTTTCTTTTATTAAATAAAATTGTGCTTAGGAAAAACAAAAAATAAGGAATTTTCTTCCTTTTAAATACAGTTCTGTTTTATATAAAGAAACAGACCAAAAAATATCACTCAACACAACTTAAAACAAAATCTCCTGAGGTAGAGAGCTCGGTGAGAAAGCTGAGTGGGTGGGCCAGCCTACCTGCTTAACTTAGCTAAGCTAAACTTTATAGCTCAAAAACTATTAAACATGGGAGCTTCAGATTTCTTTTGTTTGTTTAGCTCTGATGAAGGGCTATGTCCACCAGGACCACCAATCCGTGCCCCCACCCCCGGACCCCCAATTTATCTGAAAAAGGAGCATCTGGACATTCAAAAATGGTTATAGCTCAAAAACAATTAAACATAGGAGCTTCAGATTTTCTTTCGTTGTTTAACTCTGATCATCAGGACAACCAATGCCCCCCTCCCCACCAA
>NW_013953173.1:29934-31353 GCF_001266775.1 Austrofundulus limnaeus
TATTTTGTACTTAAGTATCAAAAGTAAATTTCTGACATAAATTGTACTTAAGTATTAAAAGTAAAAGTATTGAGTAAAAATGAGTGGCTAGACTTCACAAAATGACATTTATTGGGAGGTGGTGAGACTCTCAAAACCTGTTTTTCTAAAGGCCAAAATGGCTATATTGTCATTAAATGTTAATGTTAAAAAGTTAGGATGCACTAAATATGTACAGTATGTATGCCACAGACATCTTGGTAGGCTACATACAGTATATCTGCTATGTTCTGCTGGAGTGTGATTTGTGTTATTTGCAGCTGTAATGGATTGTGTACAAACTAATACAGGATCAGAATGATAGATATATTTATACTTCTCATCCAACCAAATTTAAATCCTCTCTATCCAGGAGGATAATATTTTTTAACAAGCTGTAATGAAATAGGAGTAATGACTTTCTACTTCTTACCTTTTTTAAAAAAATTAATAAGTAGAAAGTGCAGATAACTGTAAAAATGTAAGAAGTAGAAGTAGGCTGAAAAATAACTAAAAAATTTACTCAAGTAAAGTACAGATACCCAAAAATTCTACTTAAGTATAGTAAAGAAATTTTTGTACTTAGTTACTTTACAACTCTGCTTCCACAGACCTCCATCACACAATTTTTCTAGCTGGGAAATGACATCATTAGAAATACGTGGAGCTGGTTTTTAATTTGTGCAATAAGACAAAACAGTCTTGTTGTTTTCAAGAGCTTTCACCTTAAAGAAATTAGTTAAACAACTGATGTTCCAAAACAAAGAGTTGGATGTTGTCTTGATATTTGTTAAATTTTATATATTGAGAAATATGTTAAATAAAAAAGTTTATTATTAAAAAACACAAAGTACCGGAATTTGGTACCGTTAAGTACAGGTACCGATTCCCAGGTACCGTAAATTGGTACAGAATCTATTCAAATGTCAAAGGTGCCCATCCCTGGGTCGGGGGGTGGGGGGGTGGGGGCAGTGATTGGTGGGCCTGATGGATAGCCCTTCCGCATCTCCTAAGTTGAACAGTTTCTGAGTTATCAACATTTTTGCATGTCCAGACACCCCCTCTTGGGATGGAGCAACCTCCTCAATTATAGGGGTCTATCGTAAAACCGTTGGCTGGCGCAGTGTTGGTCAGACTCATCTACAGCCCTGCCAAATTTCATGTTGATTGGTGCAGCCGTTTTTGTGCCACAGTTGACCAAAAATCACTGAATAAATGAATGAATAAATGAGTGAATGAATAAATAAATAAATAAATAAATAAATAAATAAATAAATAAATAAATAATATGACTCACACTTAACAACATGACTCCCGCTTACGCTTCGAGTGCGGGGAGTCATAATAAGAATGGGCCTCATGCAAGAACATGTTCGTATTCTTATCCTAAATTTCTCTTAC
>NW_013953173.1:33386-34875 GCF_001266775.1 Austrofundulus limnaeus
ACTAGATACCGCATAGTGGTAAAATAATGACCCCCGCACGCAGAAATGCACCGGAAATCAGAAGTCTTCATTCCTAATAAATGTCATGCTACTTAGGTGCATCCTAAAATTGTAGTGGTTTGGGTGGGGGTCTTTTTTTTGTTTGGGTGGGTGGGGTGCATTGGTTGACCTGATGAATAGCCCCTCATCAGAGCTAAACAACCAACGAAAATCTGAAGCTCCTATATGTTTAATAGTTTTTGAGCAATAAACCTTTTTGCATGTCCAGATACCACTTTTTCAGATAAATTGGGGGTTGGGGGGGCACTGATTGGGCAGTCTGATGGATAGTCCTTCATCAGAGCTAAACAACAAAAGAAATCTGAAGCTCCAATGTTGAACAGTTTCTGAGTTGTAATCATTTTTGCATGTCCAGACACCATTTTTTTTAGATAAATTGGGGGTCAGGGGGGTGGGGGCACTGAATGTGGGCCTGATGGATAAAGTTTCATCACACCTAAACAACAAAAGAAACCTGAAGAGCCTATATTGAACAGTTTCTGAGATATTAGCCTTTTTGCATGTCCTGACACCCCCTCTTTGTAAGAAGCCCCCTCTCAAATGAGGTATATCGTAAAACCGTTGGCTGGCACAGTGTAGGTCAGACTCATCTATAGTCCTGCCAAATTTCATGTTGATTGGTGCAGCCGTTTTTGTGCTACAGTTGACCAAAAATCACTGAAAAAAAAAAAAACGGTATGAAAACAATATGACTCACGATTATGCTTCGCATGCGGGATTCATAATAAATAGACAATACAAAAACAATACAAAACTTTCAGACACTTGTTTAATTCAGGTTGACTTTGAGGGACTTTTTGAAGTTTTTTAAGTATTAGTTTTGCAAAACCATTTTTTATATTTGTATGGTTTTATTAATACTAAATAAGTAGGGGGAATTAAAATGAGCACAAAGCAAAGATGAAACTGCTGCCAAATTTTGGGGGTGGGCATAGCCCCTCTCGGCCATCCTCACTTGTTGCACCCCTGCTGATTGACAGGTGCTGTTCCACAGAGGAATGACGAGCTGAAGCCGCAGCACCGCACATCTCTCTGTTGGACTGAGAGACAATCAGGGATTTACTGTAGCCTATGGTTCTAACGCAATTTGTTTCTGCTGTTAACAATCTGTAGTTTAGAAGTTTTCTCCGCAGCCAACCAGCTGAGCTCTGAGCAGATCAGTTGGAGGCGCGTAATCATGGTTCTACAAAACAAGTGTGAGCTGCTGTGACCACTGGGCTGAGCATGGCAGAATCTCTTCTGCCTGAAATCGACTCATCGATTATGCACCGGGAGAACTCTGTAAAACGCGCTCCAAAGCACTACTATAACTCAGCCTTTAAAAGTGCACCCCTGCGCGCAGCACACAAAGTGGAAATTATCAATTTTATCTGTCCCACCTCATGCTGTGTGTGTGTGTGTATGTGTGTGTGTGTGTGTGTGTGTGTGT
>NW_013953173.1:34944-40726 GCF_001266775.1 Austrofundulus limnaeus
TGTGTGTGTGTGTGTGTGTGTGTGTGTGTGTGTGTGTGTGTGCGCGCGCGCATGCGCACTTGTGTTGTCTGCAGCAGAAACCAGTCAGCTGAGCTTCGGAGCAGACCGTAGTGTCCATAATCATGTCCAAAATGTTGGAGTAAAATTTTAATTAAGCAAAATATTCACAAAACAAGCACATATGTGAGTTCTCCAGTGCTACATTCCCACCTCAAAACTTTGTTAAAGTGTATTTTGTCAAGGAAAAAGAGAAAAATGAAAAGTCTTCCTTCAGCTATTTCCTGGTTTACATTACAGGCAGCATCCACCCGCAATGCATCATGGAAGTGGGTGGATGAAAAAGGATATTTTAAGCAGTTTTACAGACACCTCTTTTTCAGATAAGTTGGGGATCCAGTGGGATGTGGGCACTGATTGGTGGGCCTGATGGACAGCCCTTCATCAGAGCTAAACAAAAAAATAAATAAAAAAAATCAAAAAAAAATCTGAAATTCCTATGTTGAACAGTTTCTGAGTTATGAGCAGTTTTGCATGTCCAGATGTAACATAGTTAAAATGGTTCAGGTCCCGTGCGGGTGCCCCTTGGGGCTCTGCGCTCGGGATTCCTCTCAGGCCCTTGGACTCTGGTCTTCCCTATGTCTGCCTCGTGTCTTGGGGGTTGGGTCTCAGTCCTCCACAGTCACTATTAAACATTCCATTGGAGAAATCTTGTATACACGCATGTTCACAACTGCTCACAAACAGGTGCTCTGATCCGGGGGGTTCTGACTGGTCACTGAGTGTGTATATATGTCTATGTGTATATACAGACAATATTTATGAATGTAGGCATGTACTGTATGTATGTATATCTTTATATATGTGTGGGTATGTGTATATTTTTTATATGCCTTCTGTGTATTTATCCATTTATTTTTCAGGTGAGCGGACAGATGTTGGGTGTGTGGTCCTGTGTTTTGTTGGTGTATATTTAATATAATCCTAATCGCTATTTCAGTCTTTCTATCTTTCTAATTACTTCTCTCTCTGTTTTTCTCTCTCTCTATTTTCTCTTCACAAAAAAAAAAAAAACATAATGGTGTGGAGGGGATGGCTATAAGGGGAGAAGGGAGGCCATCCTTACAAAAATGGTACAGGTTAAATCCTGCTAAAATGCCCCATCTGCTGGTAAAAAGTGGTACTGCATTCACTCATAGACAGCAAGGTATTATGGGAAATCCTCAGAGCCATGAGGATCGCTGTTGAGGTAACATGTCTCTGCTAAGTTTGATAAAGAAGTATGATTAGCATACTTATAAAGGATGTATATGGTTTACACTTTTGTATGTTATCGAACTATGTTTGTTTTAAGACACAATAGTTCTACCATTCTGTCATTGTCGAGTTTCAGAAGTGTTTAGCTTGTGTGAAAGCACGATGGGAATTTCCCATGTGGTAACAATATGGCTCCTCCTTGCAGAAGGAGCGCTTCTTTTTGTGCCAGAGACTGACTTACCTTCATGCTCATTATGTGAAATGCAGGTATGTTTTACCAAAACATGTCATTATTTTAGCAGATGGTTTGCATTAAGGTTGAGTTTTACATTTACACTTTTATAAAGATACACTCCATTTATGTTTTTTTCTACATTGTTCAGAAATGTAAGGTTATAAAATCTAAAACAAAAAAAGGCATCCAGTAAATAAAATGTCAGCATTTTATTTTTATTTTCAGAATATTGTAATTTATTGCTTTATTTTCCTGTAGAGAGACACTCAATGGTTGTTACTTTATTGTGAAAAATCCACTATACGATCATTGTAATTCCCAAGAGTTTTATTGTGGTTATGATTGTAATTGTGATCCAAAAAGAGCCTTCAGGATCGCTGTTGAGAAGAAGCGCTTCTTTTTGTGCTAGACTGACTTACCTTCATGCTCATTATGTGAAATGCAGATAGAGAATTAAAGACAACTGATGCCACAATTCGAGCAGCTCGTTATTTCCACACCAGAGAAGTCATCAGAACCACAAAGGTCACACAGACACCCCCTTTGGATGGAGCCCCCTCCTCAAATATGTTATATTTTATATATAGTTTTTATCGTTTATTTCATCTCTTAATCATAATCCTGCTTTTATGTTATTGTCATCCTTTGAGCATCCGTCTGTCCATCCGTCCGTCCGTTTTCTGATGCTTATCCGGGATCGGGTCGCCTGGGCAGCAGCCTAAGCACAGAGACCCAGACTTCCCTCTCCCCAGCCACTTGGGCCAGCTTGTCCGGGGTAATCCCAAGGCGTTCCCAGGTCAGCCGAGAAACAGTTCTTTCAGCGTGTCCTGGTTCTTCCTCTGGGCCTCCTCACAGTGGGACGTGCCCGGAACACCTCACCAGGGAGGCGTCCAGGAGGCATCCTGACCAGATGCCTGAGCCACCTCAACTGGCTCCTCTCGACGTGGAGGAGCAGCGGCTCTACTCTGAGTCCCTCCCGGATGACTGAGCTTCTCACCCTATCTCTAAGGGAAAGCCCAGACACCTTGCAAAGGAAACACATTTCAGCCTTTTGTATCCGCGATCTCGTTCTTTCGGTCACTGCCCAAAGTTCGTGACCATAGGTGAGGGTAGGAACATAGACCGACCGGTAAACCGAGAGCTTTGCCTTCTGGCTCAGCTCCCACTTCACCACGACAGACCAGTATAGCGCTCGCATCACTGCAGATGCAGCACCTGTCCGCCTGTCAATCTCCCGCTCCATTCTTCCCTCATTCATGAACAAGACCCCGAGATACTTAAACTCCTTCACTTGAGGCAGGACCTCCTCCCCAACCCGGAGGCGGCACACTACCGGTTTCTGGCTCAAGACCATGGTCTCGGATTTGGAGGCACTGATCCTCATCCCGGCTGCTTCACACTCGGCTGCAAACCGCTCCTGCGAGAGCTTGAAGATCACTATCTCAGGAAGCCAAAAGGACCACATCATCCGAAAAAAGTAGAGATGTGATCCTAAGGTCACCTAAAAGGATCCCCTCAACACGCCTAGAAATTCTGTCCATAAACGTTAGGAACAGAATCTGTGACAAAGGGCAACCTTGGCGGAGTCCAACTCTCACTGGAAACGAGTCAGACTTACTACCGACAATGCGGACCAAGCTCAGGCACCAGTCATACAGGGACCTAACAGCCCATATCAATGGGCATGGTACCACATACTCCCGGAGTACCCCCCACAGGAGTCCCCAAGGGACACGGTTGAACGTCTTCTCCAAGTCAACAAAACACATGTAGACTGGTTGGGCAAACTCCCACACATCCTCCAGGACCCTGCTGAGGCTGTAGAGCTGGTCCACTGTTCCACGACCAGGACGAAAACCACACTGCTCTCCCTGAATCCGAGATTCGACTATCCGACGGCCCCTCCTCTCCAGAACCCCCGAATAGACCTTACCAGGGAGGCTYAGAAGTGTGATCCCCCTATAGTTGGAAAACACTATGCGGTCCCCCTTTTTAAAAAGGGAAGACCCACCACCCCGGTCTGCCAATCCAGGGGAACTGCCCCAATGTCCAAGCGATACTGTAGAGTCGCATCAACCAATGCAACCCCACAACATCCAGAGCCTTAAGGAACTCCGGGCAAAACTCTTCCATCCCCGGTGCCTTGCCACTGAGGAGCTTTTTAACCACCTTGATGACCTTGGCACCAGAGTTTGGAGAATCCGACCCAGGGTTCCCAGGCTCTGCCTCCTCATGGGAAGATGTGTCGGTAGGATTGAGGAGATCCTCGATGTATTCCACCCACCGACCCACAATGTCCCGAGTTGAGGTCAGTAGCACACCATCCCCACCATAGTGTTGGTGGTGAACCGCTTTCTCCCCTGAGATGCCTGATGGTGGACCAGAATCGCCCCGGCCATAAAGAAGTCTTTTTCCGTGGGCTCTCCGAACTCCTCCCATGCCTGAGTTTTTGCCTCAGCGACCACCCGAGCCGCAATCCACTTGGACTGCCGATACCTATCGGCTGCTTCCAGAGTCCCACAGGCAAAAAAGATCCGATAGGACTCCTCCTTCAGCCTGACAGCATCCCTCACTGCCTGTGTCCACCAGCGGGTTCGAGGGTTACCGCCACGACAGGCAAAGACAATCTTACTGCCACAGCTTAGGTAAGCCGCCTCGATAATGGAGGCACGGAACATGGCTCACTCGGACTAGATCTCCCCCACCTCCCCGGAACATGTTCGAAGTTCCCCCGGAGGTGTGACTTGAAGCTCCGTCTGACAGGAGACTCTGACAGACGTTCCCAGTAGACCCTCACTATACGTTTGGGTCTGCCAGGTCTGACCGGCATCCTCCCCCACCAATGGAGCCAACTCAACACCAGGTAAAGGTCAATTGACAGCTCCACCCCTCTTTTCATCGAGTGTCCAAAAAAAGCGGCCGCAGATCAGATGAAATGACAACAAAGTCGATCATCGAACTGCGGCCTAGGGTGTCCTGGTGCTAAGAGCACATATGGACACCCTTATGTTTGAACATGGTGTTCGTTATGGACAATCCATGACAAGCACAGAAGTCCAATAACACAACACAGCTCAGGTTCAGATCGGGGGGGGGGCGTTCCTCCCAACCATGCCTCTCCAGGTCTCACTGTCATTACCCACGTGAGCGTTGAAGTCGACCCCCAGCAGAACGAAGGAGTCCCCGTTAGGAACGCTCTCCAGCACCCCCTCCAAGTACTCCAGAAAGGGTGGGTAATCTGAACTGCTGTTAGGTGCATAGGCACAAACAACAGTCAGGACCGTCCCCCCCACCCGTAGGCGGAGGGAGGCTACCCTCTCGTTCACTAGGATGAACCCCAACGTACGGGCACCGAGATGGGGGGCAATAAGTATGCCCACTCCTGCTCTCCACTTCTCAGCATGGGCAACTCCAGAGTGGAAGAGTGTCCAACCCCTCTCGAAGAGACTGGTTCCAGAGCCAGAGCGGTGCGTCGAGGTGAGTCTAACTATATCGGAACCTCTCAACCTCACACACCAGCTCAGGTTCTTTCCCCACCAGAGAGGTGACATTCCACATCCCTTGAGCCAGCTTCTGTAGCCAAGGATCGGACTGCCAAGGTCCTCGCCCTCGACCACTGCCCAGCACACATTGCACCCGACCCCTACGGTCCCTCGGACAGGTGGTGAGCCCATGGGAAGGAGGACCCAAATCTTCTGTTTGGGCTGTACCCGACTGGGCTCCATGGGTGAAAGCCCGGCCACCAGGCACTCGCCAACTTGCCCCACCTCCAGGCCTGGCTCCAGAGTGGGGCCCCTGTGACCCGTGTCTGGGCGAGGGAACACTGAATATATTCATTGTGTTCATCATAGGGGTCTTTGGGCTGCACTTTATCTGATCCTTCACCTAGGACCTGTTTGCCTTGGGTGACCCTACTGGGGGTATGAAGTCCCCGACAACATAGCTCCTACGATCATTGGGACACTCAAACCTCTCCACCACGATAAGGTAGCAGCCCAAGGAGCATCTGTCATTTTATTTTTCTATATTCTCTTACCTTTCTTTTTCACTTTGGCAAACATTTTGTGTAAATCACTGTATTGTCTTGTTGCTGAAATGTTTTATAAAAAGCTGCCTTGTCTCAAGGTCAGCAGCACAAATAATTCAGTGGAGTGAAATAAAATGTTGCATATTATTTATATAAAATAAAAAAAATCAATTCCCTTCTCACCCTCTGCGGGTGGTCTCTTTCATCCTCTGAGCTCGGGTCCTCTACCAGAGGCCTGGGAGCTTGAGGGTTCTGCGCAGTATCTT
>NW_013953173.1:44571-49239 GCF_001266775.1 Austrofundulus limnaeus
CCGATGCCCTTCTATGCCGTGCTCATGTATTTATCCATGTGCCCGCTTATCTTAGCCRCTATGATGCCTGACATGAGCTTCCATGTTGTAGACAGACAGGCCGATAGTTGGATGGGACTGAACCCTTTGAGGGATCCTTCTGGATCAGGATTGTGTGCCCTTCAGTTAACCATTCAGGGTGAGTCCCATTTTGTAGCAGCTGGTTCAATTGAGCTGCCAGTCGCTCATGGAGGGCAGTGAGTTTCTTTAGCATATATATACAGTATATCATATACAGTATATTTAAGCAACTTCTCTTTAACTTATGATGCTGTTAACACTACTCTGTGGCCAAGACATTAAATATTGCTGCTATTGCCAGTATCACTCCACCCCTGTTAACAATAGGTGTTAATTAGGTGTCAATGATAGCCATGTGATGTGAGGATCAGTCACATGGAGTTAGTGCTTAAAAGCCTGAATTTTGCCTGAAACTCTCAGACTGAAGAAGTCTCTTGGAGGAGAGACGAAACATATCATTAGAGAAGAACCCGTCCAGAAGACCTATACATTTTTTTTTCTTTTTAAGACATTAAATCATCATAAAGACTGGAGCCAGGTGGAGAACAAATCCCCAGATGGTTGAAGTACAGATGGAAACGTCTTCATGACCTGCAGACCATCAGGACCAATGCTGGAGCTTTGTTACATGTGTGCATTAAAGTGTTGGAAAAATATGCGTTATTCAAAATGGTATGTCCGAATAAACAGGATTCAGCTGGGTTTCTTGTTAAAAACTTTATTTTCAGTCCTCTGACTCCAATCAGGTTCATTCAGCGCTCAGCAGCACAGGCCTCAGCGTACAACCTTGGGCCAAATCAAAACAAACACTGCTCTGAGCAGACACTCTGCAAAACACTGACAACTTCTTTCTTTTACTATAATAATGAATTGAGCTTATAATGTTCATCCCTTCCTGGTTACATCCCAGAGGTGTTACCTTTTATGTCAGAACGTCACTCAGTTTTGTTTAGGCTAAGAGAAAGAACACACGATAACATACACACCAACTCTTATTCTTTTATGGCCTTAAAGCTGCAATGATCAGACAGTATAAAATACAAAACTGAATCTAATATTCAATTAATCAGTTACAAAATTTCTTCAATTCCTCTCTTGACATATATTAAATATGTCAAAACTATAAGAAATTCCATGAAAACTTCATAAAGAGAAATTATAACATCTGTTGTCGCATCAGGATATTTCTAAACATTTCCCAACCCCAGAAATTCAATTTTTAATCCTCTCAGACATAAAAATATTCATCATCAGGGATAAGACTCATTAATGCTTTCTTTCCACTCTTGTTTCTTCTTCTCTGTCCATTTATTTTTATTCCTCATCCAAAGGTTCTGTAGCTTTGTGCGATAATCTGAATGCTCCTGTTCTCGTTTCACAGGGTCTTCAAAGCGGTCTCCGATCCTGTATACTTTTTTCTTGGATGTAGGTTTTACATTCTCATTCTCAGTTGGTGGTTTGGGTTCCTCAGGTGGAGAAGAAGTGGTCAGTTTTTCTTCAGTTGTTGGTTGGGGAAATCCATTTTCTGGTTCCTCTGTTTGTGATGTTGATGAATCCAGATGTCCAGTTCAGCAGCTTGAAGTAACTCCCCTCTCTGTGGTTCTGGTTCAGCCACTTGCACGTTGATTTCCATTGGTGTCTCAGTTTGCACCTGTTGTCCTTCAGCCTCAGACGTCAGCTGATCACTGTCCTGTCGTTTGGTTCCAGCCGGAACTTGGTTCAGGAAATACTTCATGTTTGAAGCTAACAGCTCTGATCCATGTCGGTTCAAAGTCATTCTATCAGACTTGAACAGATGTTTTCTCTCCCAGAAGAGATCAAAGTAGTCCACATGTCTCACAGAGTGGTCAGCACAGAGCTTTTCCAAAAAACCATTAAGAGCCAACAGTCTGCTGAACCTCTCAGCTCCTCCTCTGGCTGTAGGAATGGGCCCACTGATCAAACACATCCATGTTAAGATTCCTAACTGCATTCAGCAACTGAATGAAATCCTTCTTCAGGATTTCTGACTGTCGATTCATAACTTCATCACTTCCTGTATGAATGATGAGCTTCTTCAGAGTTGGATATTCTGCTGAGATTTCCAGAATCTTCTCTGCAATGTCAGACACTTTACCAGCAAAACTCAGAACTTTGACTTTTTTCTTGTTCCAGAAGCCTCTGATCCCACTCACCATTTTATCTGTGATGATAAGCATTTCTTGATTCTTGAAAGTCTCTTTTCGGACTTTTGGCTTTGAGCTGGATCTGGTCTCAGGTCTCTCTCTTAGATCAGATAGTGAACTTTGTTCAGACTCAGCTTCTTCCAGTGGTGTGACTCTGTTTTGAAGAAGCACTGCTTCATTTCTCTGGCTGTTATCAGGTGTTTCAATTACAGCCTGGTTCTGCTTTATTCTCCTTGCAGGTGGAGAGAAAACATTGCTCTGTAATTCTGGCCATTCATTGTCATCTAAGAGCTGAATCCTTCCTGAGAGATTTTTTGGTCTGGCATCAAGAGAGTTCCATACAGCTTTACCCTCAGAAGCAGCTTCCATCTCCTCTCCATGTTGATCTCTCCTCTCAGACTTCTCACCCATTCGAACGCATGTTGAGTCCTCCAAAGCATTCATCACCTCCAGACGATGAATCTTGAGCTCCAACACGTCACCTTTTGGAGAAGCTGGCAGAAATCCTCTTTGGAAAAGTAAGGAGGCATCTTGAAGCTTTTACTCACTCTCAGTAGATGTTTCAAAAATCTTCTCAGGTTCTTCAACAGCCAAAAATAAAATCCAATGTTCTCTGCTTATTCAAGATAATCCATCACGTCAGGGTCACCAAAATTGTTGGAAAAATATGCGTTGTTCAAAATGATATGTCTGAATAAACAGGATTCAGCTGGGTTTCTTGTTAAAAACTTTATTTTCAGTCTTCGGACTCCAATCAGGTTCATTCAGCGCTCAGCAGCACAGGCCTCAGCGTACAATCTTGGGCCAAATCAAAACAAACACGGGAGGCCTGCTCTGAGCAGACACTCTGCAAAACACTGACAACTTCTTTCTTTTACTATAATAATGAATTGAGCTTATAATGTCCATCCCTTCCTGGTTACATCCCAGAGGTTTTACCTTTTACGTCAGACGTCAGAACGTCACTCAGTTTTGTTTAGGCTAAGAGAAAGAACACGTAACATACACACCAACTCTTATTCTGTTATGGCCTTAAAGCTGCAATGATCAGAAAGTATAAAATACAAAACTGAATCTAATATTCAATTAATCAGTTACAAAATTTCTTCAAAAGTGTCAGAAATATGCAGAAACACCATGACAGGCCAGAGCAGGGAGATGAATCAATGAAAATATTAATTCCATTTTATTGTGACAGTTGAAAGAAATACAGTATTAGTAGTAAAATTAATTTTGATAAAAATGAACACAATATCTGTCACAATGTAGTAATAGTAGCAGTGCATTATATTACGTATTAGAATGTTGAATTATTTGTGATAATACTTATATTTCATTAAACAAGAGTTTAACAATTTACTGTTTTATTTTCATTGTTTCATCTACCACTCACAGCTCATAGTTAAGTATAAACAAGTGTAAATATTCAAAAATTAATTTATTAAAGTAAAACCATCACAATATCAAATAAAAGAGAAATTCTTGGTCAACTTTAATATAAACAGATTAAAAAACAACTTAAAGAGTTTAAAAAATAAGTCAAGACCTGGTGTTAGCCAGGTGACAGCCTATTAAAAGTAAAAGAGTTTAACTTACAGTTGTCTGGTTTGATGGTGGTTGACTTGAGTCCCTCCGCTGGCCCGGTAAGTATTTTCCAGAAGGCAATATACTTCATAACTATAATGATGTAAAAATGAGAACAAACTCTTGATAATAAATTAATAAAGTATTTAAATGAGGTGCGGTGCACACAACCCGTAGAGAACAGTCGGGGGGTTTGTGCAATTGCGCCAGCTCTGGGTCGACTGTGATCATGAGCCTGCCTGACACCAGAAAAAAAGTTTCGGCTCTGATCCCATCCAGGTTGACCAAAGCAGCCTAAAAATAAAATAAGAATTTTGTATTTTGTGCCACTTCTGGCCCAAACGTGCAACCATCCGTTTTCCAGATCCACGCTGACGGGTTGTGGAATAAATTAAATAAATAAATAAATAAACAAGCCCATAGTCCTTTTACAGGTCCGGTCCAAACGCTCACCTGTATTTGACCCAGAGCAGATAACTTTTCCTGTCAGGGTTGACAAATAATTGCACAGAGTTTGTCATTACTGTTGCAGCTGGAGTTTGTTGCTGTGCTTAGATGACAGGTTGCTTTGGAGAAAATACTGCCAGACAAGGAAATGTGTTATTTTCCTCATTTTCACCCTCAAAATAAAGTTTAACTAAATTACCTAAATACTTTGCTTTACTCACCATTTCTTGCATAAAAATACTGTGTTCCAGAGCAAGTTTCTGACCTGCTGTTCAAAACTTCAGTGTGGATTTTATTTACATGCGTTTAGTTTTTTTCGTGGTCATTTATAAAGACGTTGGATTTACTATGATCATCCTTCCTAATAAATGATTTAAATAACAAAACAATCACAGGTGTAAACTTAATTAAT
>NW_013953173.1:49996-52441 GCF_001266775.1 Austrofundulus limnaeus
ATTTTATATTATTTTATGGGTCAAATTTTCAGTTTGTTCAAACTCTGCTGTTGCTTATTTCGTTTCATTTTTTATTTCGTCACACTTTTTTCTTCAGAACCACCATTTATGGTAATATTTTTCCGGATTTCATAGTCCGCCATTTTTTTCCTCGCTGTGTGATTTTGTAGTTTATAGTGTCATGTCGAATATGCAAGTTCAGAAGTCAAAATGTTCTGTTCTGGGGTGTGTAAACCCACATTGTTATCTACATAGACTACCAGCGTCAGAGCTTCTTCAAAGTGCCTGGTTAAGTTTTATTTTTCAAGGAAATGGACCCACAACAGGGCGGAAAGTACTTGCGGACAACACAGGATGAATGTTACAACAACAAGGGTGAGTTATGAACTGTAAATGTGTTTTAACTGTCTAATTTAGCTGTTTCTACCCTCTGTGTCGGAATATGAGGGGGGAAAGAACAGCTGTGTTTAAGTTTCTTTACCGAACGGGTACTCAGCACCATGTTGTTTTACTTTCACTTTCGCCCCGCACTGTAATCAGCGTGTCCGTGTTGTTTATCTTTTTAAAAATGCTGGAGCATTTCAAACTGTGATCTAAAGTTAACGTCAGCTGTTTTAAATGCATTTTTTGCCTGGTGTTAAAAACGGGAGCAGTAGAATGAGGCAGAGAAGCTGTGAGCGCTGTGTATGTTAAGTCCTCATAAGGATAGCAAGATGGATGTGTGTCTCTCCTTTTTTTTCTCTGTGTTGCTGTTTTTGCATCAAAAACCCTGGGGACATAGCCATTTTATGTAACAAAATAAATTAATCACATTAATATACAAATAAAAACAGAATATTTAGCGCTAGATAAAATAAGTAATGAAGAAAGGGCTTAAAGAAGTTTAAGAAAGGGCTGAAAGAAGTAATCCTGTGTGGCAGCAATTTATACGGCCTCTTCAGACAAGGCTTAGTTAATAAATGTTTTTTTAGTTTGTTTTGTTTTAAATTAAGACTTGTGTAACATTTGCTATCATTCTTATTTTTATCATGTTAATGGAGGGAGGAAGAAAAAGTAGTATCGACTTCAAGAATCGGCCAAAAAAATTTCGGCTGCAGTGTTTTTTAAGTCACTCTGTATTTGTTTTTTTTTTTTCGTTATTCAAAATACTGTGTGTTAGATGAATTTTAATGGTGCAACTTCAAACTAACATGTAATATTCTTTTATGCTATTTTAACCAGACTGTACCTGGCTGCAATGCATTTCAATGAAAATGCACGTCTGCAGGCAACTACCTCATCTGGAGAGCCCATGTAGATTATTCTTTCCCAAGTTCAAGAAGGGAGAAGGCACAGCAAAGCCTATCAGAACTCCTGAAACCCGAAGTCATACCACATTAGTCACTTTTAGTATGCCAACTTGATTTCAGTAAATCAAAATCATCCAAACTATAATTATATCTCCCTTATTCAAAGTCGTGTCACAAGGGCATGTGATGTGTGAAAGTGTTGAATGAAAAAATTTTCCTCACAATGTAAACAAAAATTACAAAAAATAAATGAAACTTTATTGTTTCTACTATGCAAAGACTGTGTATATTTTAATGTTGTTGATGTTTTCCAGACTGCGCTGTGGATTCATCTCCAGTTGTCCCAGACAAGGCCAGCATCTCCACACCACCTCCTGATGCACGTGTCTTCACTACACGTCCTGATGCCACATCGTCACACCACCCTTTGCACCACATCTGAACTCAGTCCACACACAGTGGGAGGACTCTTCACAACAGGATCACACATACTTCCACACATCTCGCAGAAAGGACGTGCAGGACAAGATGACTCAGTGTGATGAGGTTGCATATTTGTGACCYATCATATCAAAATGAGGATTAAGTCGAATTTGGTCAAAATGATCTAATTACCTTTTCAGATTCTTGGCTTTAAAAGCTACATTTTGATACCTGGATCATTCTGATATCATAATTAAATCCATATATATGACTTAATTTGTCTTGTTGGTTACAATAATACATAAAGATTTGGTCTGAATCCTAATTTGATGTCATTCTAATGAAGAATTTTTGATGTCCTTGTAAAGAGGAAACCTCAAATTATATTTGAATATTGAGATTTCCCAGCTAAAAAAACAACACTTTGCTAGCTCACAGGGGAAATCTTAAAAATTTAAGGCGTTTTTCCTCAAAATCAGTTTTTTTGTTGCTACTGTTCAAAATACTGCTTCAAAATTTTGTTTCATGATTAAATTTCAGACAGTTCATTCAACTGATACATTGATAAGGCTTTTATTCATTATATTTTGACAAAATGCAATTTTTGTTAACATTTTAGTCAAAACACTATATTTGCCTATTTCTCCATATATGTACAACTTTTGGACTTAATCCTCATTTCAATGTGATGGGTCACATTTCATTCTACAAAAGAATTCAAAATTTTTTACTG
>NW_013953173.1:53139-55490 GCF_001266775.1 Austrofundulus limnaeus
TGTTCAAATGCATGTAATGTATTTTAGTTTAGCTATGCTCCCCAGTGTAGGTAAGGACAAGGACATAGAGTGTGTAAATAAATAATGCACCATTGTGACACATTCGTTTGAAGACGTGGTTCTGCAGGTTTGTCATTCTGAGTGTCTTGCACTGGGTCAGACTCTGGCTTGTACATGTAAGGCTGGATTGACAAGTCTACCGTTGTTGACATCCTTATGCTTTCTTGCCATCTGCCATCACAATATGCACTTTCATATACATTCATTTTTGTACTGTACTTTACGGTGTATATATGTATATAAATAAGCATATAAAAAGCATATGTGTTTATGTATATGTGTAAATGCGCACTGATACATTACTACACATCACATGTGTGTATTGTGGGGTTTTGTTTGTTATCTTTTATTAATCTTTCATTATTCTTCTCAGCCTCTCTTGTATTTAGCTGCAGTAATGTGCAAATTTCCAGAGTGTGGGATCAATAAAGTTTTATCTTATCTTATTTTATCTTAAAAACAGTTTTTAGTCAGCAGATATCGTGTGTTTTTGCTATGAAACTACAAATATGGCTGAACGGGGTGGAGTCGAACGCTCAGCGACCTGGAGGGGGCGGGGTGTGAAATATCTCATTTGTATTTAAAGAGACTGCACCAAAACAACTTGCTCTGAGGCACAACTCAGAACAGGGGTAAAGCAAGGAAAGCAAGGAGTCTGTGGAGCAACAAAAATGAGGAATTTGCATCGACTATAAGCGTTGCAGTTTTATTTTAAATAGACCATAAGTGAATGATTTAGATGTGAAAAAGAATGATTTAAAAGCATATGATACCTTTTTAAAAGAGGGGTACCAACATTTTTGTGTACATATGTATTTGTAGTTACAAAGCACTGTAAATTACTAAACAAATGCAAACTCATTCATGAGATAGCAACATTTTTACCCCAGACTTTTAGTTGTAAACTTTTCTTAAATTCTTGAACGCATTCCTTGGCATTTTCAGGGCTCCATTTTCCTACCAAACAATAACTATTATTTTCTTGGTAGAAAACGACAAGGCATCACTGAATGAGCTCTCCAGTTATTAGTTGGAAAGTTTGTCATCGAGGGTCAGGAAGGTGATCAATCTCCTTTGCACTTACAGTTAACAGCCTGAGGTGTGGCTAACACGCTGCTGAAAGATCCGTTACGGTTTCTTCCCAGAAGAAAGGGCAAAAAAATAAATAAAGAAGAGGAAGAGGCCAATGACCTGAGGAGTTCCTGGCACATATGTGCAGTCGTAAACAGATATAACAAGTTCCTTACAATGTAAGATGAGAGAATGTCAATGGACCTGACACTGACACCCGACCACCGATCAATTGATAGCTGACATTACGTCTAAGCATGTCAGACCCCTCAAGTCAGAAGTATTAAAGTTTTGTATTACAGATGAGCTTCTGCTAATTCTGCTAGATTTCCCTCTAACCTCACTTCATGTTTACAAACCTATATAAATGAAAAGCAATTACCTTATCACAAACCTGCGTGGAATTGTTTTGAAGATCAACCAGCAGCGTGATGAGATTTTAAAGTTTTTCTTATGATAAAAAATAAAGCTGAGTAAAGTGATAGCTGTTGGAGACACAGAAGTAAGAAGTAACAAGTAGTATATTACTATATATTCTGTGAAAAACGGAGTGATAATTTTGTCAAAGAAGGGTTTGCTTACTAAAATGTTCAAGTTAAAACAAGCACAACAGAAGCTAAATTTAACAAAACAGTGACTCAAAGAAAATTAACCAAAATTTTATTAAATTTTTCTCAGTTTTTCTTACTAGTGTATTAACAGCTGTAGCCAAAACAAAAGTTAGCAAAGCCATGTGACTAAAATGTGACATTTGGAAAAGCCAAACGTAATAAAACCATAACCAAATGTTAAAATTTGCTAAATAATCACCAAAAGCTAAAGTAACATAATTAATGCTAAAATGACAGATCACATTTGTATACATGGGACACACAAAGGAGGCAAGAAGAGTTCAGTATCTTGCCCAGGAACACTTCGGCATGTGAATGAATAATTGTAGAATCGAATCCTCCAACTCTCTCATTGGAGGATAACTGCTCTAACCGCTCAGCCACAGCCAACCCAAGATTGTAAATGCAAAGTGTAAATGCTATAAACATAAAGTGGCTACTCAGATATCTTTTCCTTCTGGTAAAGTCTAAATCAATCAATAGATGGGGGAAAGGGAACGTGGTGAATTTGTCTCTTGGTTTGTCAACGGCTTACTTGAAATGGAACTGAGGTTAACGATTTAAAATAGTGTGTGTGTGTGTGTGTGTGTGCGTGCGTGTGTGTGTGTG
>NW_013953173.1:55552-57552 GCF_001266775.1 Austrofundulus limnaeus
GGTTTGCTATGGTCCATGGAACTTCTTCCAAACTCTTGTATTGTTAAAGCTCTGTGTTTATCTTCATGTCTGGAAGCTCTTCACCTCTTTGTGGCCACCTGTTACCAAGCTCTCATTTCTAACAAACTCATTCTTCAACCTTCCAAACAATGCCAGAACTGTGAAACTTTTTGTTATATTTACACCAAAAGGAAATACAAATATTTGAACTAATAGGGTGGGTGCATTCCATCATATCGCACACAACCTCAATTGTTACCTTGGGAGAAGGGCTAAGCTGTATTTACTTTGGGCTCCTGTGAGTGATATGAGCATGGATGATGTTTGCCATTTCAGTGAGCTCCGACCTGAGAGCCTCCAGCTAAACCGTTGGAGCTGTGTACAGTTTAGATACTGTAAAAATCTTGTTCATACTGCTAAAGTGGTGTATGTTGTACACCCTCTTCCCACTTCCTGTTGTTTATTTAATTGTGAAATATCTCCTTAATTGGTAGTGTCATTGGATTGACTTCCTCCATTCCTCGGGGGGGGGGGTCAGTAGAGGTTTCTTGCGTTTATTTTGAAGAACATTGTAAAACCGGAAGTTACTTTAAAAGACACCAATGTCTTAAATAACTTTATAAATCTTTTTTTATTTACATGTCCAACATGGTATGTTTTGTTTTAGCAATGTTGTGTTTTTCGAACTGTGTAGTTTAATATTTTTGTTGTAAACTACTGAGAAAATGTTTTTCCTGCATGAGTGTTCTGAAGACTTTAGCATTATGCTATCGGTTATATGGATAAATATTGAAATGTTATCAATTCCAGCTTTAAAGAACAAATTTAAAGGTAACATATCATGCTTTTAAATCCTTCTTTTTCATATCTAAATCATTCACTTATGGTCTATTTAAAATAAAACTGCAATGCTTTGGTCTTAATTCCTCATTTTTGTTGCTCCACAGACTCCTTGCTTTACCCCTGTTCTGAGTTGCACCTCAGAGCAAGCTGTTTTGGTGGGGTCTCTTTAAATGGATTATTTCGCGGATACCGTCATTTTTGTCTAGCGCAATGCATCATGGTCCCGTTTGGGGGCATACGCTTCCCGGATATACTTGAAAATGGGTCGTGGAGATCACTGTGCTGTGTTTATGTGCAACAACGATCACAGATAAAGCAACAGGTAAGAAATATGTGGAATAATGAAAACTTATAAGTGTTGTCCACAAGGTCTAGTATTATAATTCAGGTTTGTTTCTAAATAGGTTGATATGGAGGTGGCAGGGTAGCTCAGTTGGTAGAGCTGATGCCTCTCAGCAAGAAGGTCACCAGTTCAAATCCCAGTCCGGGGACCTTTCTGGGTAGAGTTTGCATGTTCTCTCCGTGCATGCGTGGGTTCTCTCCGGGTACTCCGGCTTCCTCCCACAGACCAAAAACATGACTGTTAGGTTAATTGATAAATCTAAATTGTCCCTAGGTGTGAGTGAGAGAGTGAATGGTTGTCTTGTTTGTCTCTATGCGTGGCCCTGCGACGGACTTGTGACCTGTCCAGGGTGTACCCCGCCCCTCGCACTGTGACTGCTGGATATGGGCATCAGTGACCCACGCAACCCTGAAAAGGAAGAAGTGTGTACAGAAAATGGATGGATGGAGCTTGATATGGTTTACAGCCAACTTTGCCTTGTACCATATTTGCTGCCTAAAAGAATATATCTTAAAATTTGAACACATTTCTCATTAACAATAACACATCATGCACAATGTTACAGAGCAAAATAAATATATTTAGCATCATAAAAACTAATGTTTATGCCAAATACGATGTTCAGCCAAAAAAAGACATTTTATATCCGGCATTTAATGTATCATAGGTAAGTTTGACTCTATATTACATCCAGGAAATATATTTGATATTGTGAGTTGCTATATGTTTGATACTTTAGTGTGTGTGTATATATATGTGTGTGTGTGTGTGTGTGTGTGTGTGTGTGTGTGTGTGTGTGTGTGTGTGTGTGTGT
>NW_013953173.1:57562-65734 GCF_001266775.1 Austrofundulus limnaeus
TGAGTTGCTATATGTTTGATACTTTAGTGTGTGTGTATATATATGTGTGTGTGTGTGTGTGTGTGTGTGTGTGTGTGTGTGTGTGTGTGTGTGTGTGTTATTAAAATCAAAAGCAATGTATTGATCTCAAAGGGAATCCTTCAGCGTTTCTGGATCAGGCACATGGACGATGCCACCATCCAAAACTAGCTTAGATGCCTTCTCTTCATTAACTGTTTTAAAAATGTTCATCACTTATTGGTTTAGGCACTAATCCTAACTTTTGGGCTGCATAACAGTTCTGGAGAAGTATGTCCTTCTTTTGATTTGCATTTGGTACACCACGAACCAAAAGAAAAGATTTGAGCTGTGCTACTGTCCATTCTTCAAATTTTGACAAGCTGTCCATCATTGCCTTCACTGTTTCTTGCCCCCAAATAATCCCACAATCCTTTGCACACCATTTCCAGTAGGTGGGGCTTAAGGGTATCTGCAAAATAGTCCATGCTAATGAAATATTTCACACCCCGCCCCCTCCAGGTCACTGTGCATTCGACTTCACCCCGTTCGACCATGTTTGTAGTTTCATAGCAACAACACAGTTATCTACCAACTAAAAACTGTTTTTAAGATAAACTAAGATAAGATAAAACTTTATTGATCCCACAGTCTGGAAATTTGCACATTACTGCAGCTTAATACAGGAGAGGCAGAGAAGAATAATGAAAGATAAATTAATGATAACAAACAAAACCCCACAATATATACATGTGAAATATGGTAATGTACCAATGCACATACAGTATACACATATGCATAAACACATATGCTTATTTACATACATATATACACCGTAAAGTACAGTACAAAAATGAATGTTTATGAAGGTGCATAATAGTGACGGCAGATGGCAAAAAAGTTTAAGGATGTCAACAACGGTAGACTTGTCAATCCAGCCTTACATGTACAAGCCAGAGTCTGATCCAGTGCAAGACAGAATGACAAAACTGCAGAACCACGTCTTCAAACGAATGTGTCACAATGGTGCATTATTTATTTACACACTTTATATCCTTACCTACACTAGGGAGCATAGCTAAATTAAAATACATGCATTTGAACTACTATTTATCCATCCATCCATCCATTTTCTGTACACGCTTCTTCCATTTCAGGGTTGCGTGGGTCACTGGTGCCCATATCCAGCAGTCACAGTGCGAGGGGCAGGGTACACCCTGGACAGGTCGCAAGTCCATCACAGGGCCACACATAGAGACAAACGAGACAAACAACCATTCACTCTCTCACTCACACCTAGGGACAATTTAGAGTTATCAATTAACCTAACAGTCATGTTTTTGGTCTGTGGGAGGAAGCCGGAGTACCCGGAGAGAACCCACACATGCACGGAGAGAACATGCAAACTCTACCCAGAAAGGTCCCCGGACCGGGATTTGAACCGGTGATCTTCTTGCTGAGAGGCATCAGCTCTACCAACTGAGCCACCGTGCTGCCAACTACTATTTAACTACTATTATATAATTTACTTTTGTGATCAATAAAGTATTTTTTAATTGAACAACTACAAAATGATACACTCACTGTGCAGATGTGAAATTATTTTAAATATATTGATTAATTTCAAACTAACAAGTTTGAAATGTACAAAAAGCAAATAAAATGTAATTGTTTTGATTTTTCATTACCGATAGCCTACTGATTTCCATATGTCAAATCAGAACGAACTTAAATCATAATTAAATGATCAGTCACATTCTACTTTGGAACTAACTAATATTGTATGTCACAGGTCTGTGGAACAGCAGAGAACCTGGAACCCAAACATCTAAGCCAGATAAATTTCAAACGCCACAAGGCAGAGCATCATTTCAACTCTAACTCCAGGGCTTCAATGACAGAAGTACTCCCAAACACACCTCCTCATCTTTCACACAAAGACTTCAGAGATGGTGTTAGCAAAGCACAAATTCAGCCACTTTTCCTTCTCCAGAAAACACTAATTGGAAAGTGACATGATGATGCACTGAAAACATTGAATGTAAGAATTTATGTACTTTATTACTCCTTGATAAACAATAAAAAAGTGTCAAATGACATTTATGGTTTTGATAAAAAAAAAAATTTACCTAAATGCAAAATTATATATGTTCAATAGCTTTCTTTGTATGTGGAATGCATTGCCTTCATAAAATATGTTAGCAACAGAAGATAAAAATGGGAGAAATCAAATCAAATTAATTTATCACATACACAAAGTTTGACTTGCAGTGAAAAGTTTTTTATGACACAAATTGAAGTATAAAAGTACACAGAACACAGTAAAAAATCCATAATTTTTTTGTAGAATAAATATGCAACCTCATCACACTGAGCCATCTTGTCCTGCATGGCCTTTCTGCGAGATGTGTGGAAGTATATGTGATCCTGTTGTGAAGGGTCCTCCCACTGGGTGTGGACTGAGTTCAGATGTGGTGCAGAGGGTGGTGTGACGATGCTGGCGTGGAGTGAAGATGCGTGCATCAGGAGGTGGTGTGGAGATGCTGGCCTTGTCTGGGACAATTGGAGATGAATCCACAGCGCAGTCTGTAAAACAACAACAACAGTAAAAGAGTCTTATGCTTATAAAAAGTCTTTGCATAGTAGAAACAATAAAGTGTCACTTATTTTTGTAATTTTAGTTTAACATTGTGAGGAAAATTTTCTCATTCAACACTTTCACACATCACATGCCTTTATGACACAACTTTGAATAAGGGAGACATAATTAAAGTATGGATGATTTTGATTTATTGAAATCAAGTTGGCATACTAAAAGTGACTAATGTAGTAAGACTTACTTAGGGTTTCAGGTGTTTTGATAGGCATTGCTGTTCCTTCTCCCTTCTTGAACTTGGGAAAGAATAATCTACATGGGCTCTCCAGATGAGGTAGTTGCCGTTAGACATGCATTTTCATTTAAATGCATTGCAGCCAGGTACAATCTGGTTAAAATAGCATAAAAGAATATTACATTTTAGTTTGTAGTTGCACCATTAAAACTCATCTAACACACAGTATTTTTAACGAAAAAAAAACATACAGTATTTTTCAGACCATTAAGCCGCACCGGACTATAAGCCGCACCCCCAACATTTAAAAAAAAACAGTACACCCAAATTTGCCATCAAAAAAGTGAATTCAACATCAAAACATAAAAATCAAACCTTTAGGAATTAAAGTTCGGAGGAATACGGTTCATTTAACTGACCTTATTTTGGTAGTTTTCTTTAACAGTTTCTGGTCCAACAAAACGTCTCATTCATCTTCCTCTGATGCACTGAAACCATCGAAGTCCTCCTCTTCAGTGTCGGAGTTAAACAAACTGAAAAAAGCTGCATCACACAGCGGTATCTGTTCAGTGTTGCTTTCTGTGTCGCTGTCCTCCCGGGGTAATGCTGGCTCTGAAGCTTTGGTGGGATAGCCCTCCCGCTCCAGCATACGTCACTGGATGGGATTCCTTCCCCGGGGAGTGCAATGAGGAAAAAAAAAGTCCGCGGCTCTTCACTCGACGTTTATCCACAAACTGGTCCTGGATTAAGCTCCAAAGTTTTTATCAGTCAGATTCCACTGTGAAAAATGTCTGTTTTATCCCCTTTTATGAGTTTTTGGCCATTGACTATCTTTAAATCGCTGCTTCCTGGTCAACAATCGGCTCTGGAAGCAATCACTTTTTTCTTTTTTTTCCTTTCTTTATTTGAAGGAGTGGTTGAAGCAAATGGAGCCCCCTGGTGGCTGAAGAAAAAAATCCATGTATAAGCCGCACTGGTCTATAAGCCGCATGATTCAAAGTTCAGGAAAAAAGTCGCAGCTTATAGTCCGAAAAATACGGTAAATATAGAGTGACTAAAACAACACTGCAGCCGATATTTTTTGGTCGATTCTTGAAGCCGATACTACTTTTTCTTCCTCCCTCCCTCCATTAACATGATAAAAATAAGAATGATAACAAATGTTACACAAGTCTTAATTTAAAACAAAACAAACAAAAAACTGTTACTTAACTAAGCCTTGTCTGATGAGGCTGTAAAGTGCTGTCACACAGGATTTCTTCTTTCAGGCCTTTCTTAAAAATTTTTAAAATAAATAAATTCATTACTTATTTTATCTAGTGCTAAATATTCTGTTATTTGTATATTAATAAGATTAATATATTTTGTTACATAAAATGACTATGTTCCCAGCATTTTTGATGCAAAAACAGCAAAACTCTCAGAGCAACAGAGAGGGAAAAAAAGGAGAGACACACATCCATCTTGCTCTCCTTATGAGGACTTCGCACACAGCGCTCACAGCTTCTCTGCCTCATTCTGCTGCTCCCGTTTTTGACACCAGGCAAAAAATGCATTTAAAACAACTGATGTTAATTTTAGATCACAGTTTGAAATGCTCCAGCATTTGAAAAATAAGAAAATAAAACGCAGACACGCTGATTACAGTGCGGGACGAAAGTGAAAGTAAAACATGTCGCAGCACTCCCGTCCGGAAAAGAAACATAAACACAGCTGTTCTTTCTCCACTCATATTCCGACACAGAGGGTAGAAACAGCTAAATTAGACAGTTAAAACACATTTACAGTTCATAACTCACCCTTGTTTTTGTAGCATTCATCCTGTGTTCTCGTCAAGCACTTTCCCACTTACTGTTGTGGGTCCATTTCCTTGAAAAATAAAACTTAACCAGGCACTTTGAAGAAGCTCTGACGCTGGTAGTCTATGTAGATTAATCATGTGAGTTCACACACCCCAGAACTGAACATTTTGACTTCTGAACTTGCACTTTCGCCATGACGCTATGAACTACAAAATCACACAGCAAGGAAAAAAAAATGGCGGACTATGAAATCCA
Source organism: Austrofundulus limnaeus (assembly GCF_001266775.1). Taxonomy (NCBI): domain Eukaryota; kingdom Metazoa; phylum Chordata; class Actinopteri; order Cyprinodontiformes; family Rivulidae; genus Austrofundulus; species Austrofundulus limnaeus. Next base: position 62,448 of record NW_013953173.1, read on the forward strand.
GTTGGCCGGAAATACATTTGACCCATAAAATAATATAAAAATATCTTTGCAGTAACTGGACAGAATAAATTAAAGTTTTCTACACTAAACTATAATTGCACAAAAAATAGTTTATAAATGCAAAAAATGTGCATTTAGCATGATGTCTCCTTTAATGTGGTTTACATTGTATTTGCTCATTTAGATTCAGCACAGGATTAGTTGTTATTTGTTACTATGAGGGCCAAGGTATTTTTATAAATTTGCATTGTATGTATATCATGAAAGACTAAATGAAATTTTTATCTTGTTAATACTGGCAGCAGCTGCTGTGTTATGTTATTTGTAACATGGGAGGTAGCTTGGGATTGGCTTGGCATTAAGTTGTCCTAAATTAAATTTCAACCAGTTCCGGCAAAAATTATTGCACTTAATATTCTGGTACTTTATTCATTATTTACTATGTATAGTAGGGTTACTGGAATGCCACCCAGATAAAATTCATCACTGCTAATACATCAAAAAATAGGATTGTTTAAGATGGTTTGATTTAGTCAACATTGAACAAAAGTTTGACCTTTACCTCTTTTCTGTTCTGCAGATGCTGTTCTTCAGAAAGGAGAATGTCAGTTTGTCTAATACTGGATTGCTGTGACGCCGAATTAAAATAATCTATTCGTAGTGAAGTATTTTTCATCTACTACCAGGAAATGTGTCTATTTTTTCCATATATGTGAAGTTTTATTGGGATATTTTTATAAGCATATTGTAAATATATTTTTTAGTATATTTACAGTTTGTACACATAATTATTAGCATATTGGCTTTGTACTTTTGAGAAATGTGAATATATTTAATACACAATATTTTTTTCACCGCAAATTTACAGGAAAGAAATAAAGATGTTGAGTATTAAATTAGTACTAAATCTTTGCATACTTGAAGTCAGAGTAGTCATCAGTATACTGAAATTATATTTTGGAACAACTAATTTTGTAATAAATATATTTTAGTTGTAATTAAATTGTAGAAAAACCACAATTTTAGGAGCATTAAGTATGCTATTATGTGCTAAAGTGGAACAATTTCAGGTATACTTTGTGCACTTTATACAGTGTTTTATGTACTAACAACCTAAGTGTGAAGTAAAAGATTTTTACTCTGCTACTTTTTAGCATAGAGGAAAAAGCATTTACTTCATATTAAGGTACTGCAAGCCTATTAGGCCGCCAGTTTACTGAAGGCTGAATTCAATAAACTGTTGAATAGTCCCTTATTTCATTCAAACTTCAGTATACTGGTAGTCAAATACCTTTGCAGTACCTTAGYGTGAAGTAAAACATATACTGTAATGTACAAAGTAGCATAAAGTAAAAAAGATTACTAAGTTGCCAAAAATTGTACTTCCTTACTAATTGTGTTAAACAAAATCATACTATCATTATGATACTAATACATCAAAATTATAATGCTTATGAATTTGAAAGACATTAAAAATACTATTTAAATACAATTCCTTTACAGAAGTGGTGCACTTAATTTTCACTAACTAAGCATGTAAGTATGTATATTTGACGTTCCAATTTAGTACGTAAAGGTACACTTCATACACAAAAAAATTGTGATTTTGTACAATAACAACTAAAATATGTTCCAAAATAGCATGCTTGAAATATACTGATGATTAGTGTGGCTTTAAGTATGCTAATATTTAGTATACTTGGTATAATTTTTTTCACCTGGGAAATTATGAAAAATTTACAAGATGTGTAAGCAGAAGATGAAATTTGGGGAAAATAAATTGACTGGAAGCTTCTTTTGGACTTATATGCAAACATTTACATTTAATATATAGCCAATATGAATATGAGCAAAATAGTGACGGTGACTTAAGCATGATTGTACCCTAAAGAAATAAAAACCTTCAAAAGACTTGTTGCTTATAAATTAATTTTGTGTCAACTGATGAGTAATGTTGGCGAGCAGCTTTTTACAGTTGATTAATTTGTACAATTACTCTTAAAGAGTAACTTACCCCAAAATTAACTTTTTTTTAGCTGATAAACTGCCTAGAATGTGTCTAAAATACAGTATATACTGTATAGCAGTCATTTCCAAAGTTGGGGTCCCGACCCACAATGGGTTCGTAAAAGATTTTTTATGGGTCGCCAAATTATTTTCTTAAAAATTGTCTTTTCTATCATGAATTATGCATGCAGTTCATCATTTGACCACAAGGTGGAGCCTGTCGCTTTTTTGACTGTGGTCACTGTGGTGATTTCTGCTACGTGAAGGAGAAAAATGGACGGTTGGTTAGTAAAAAAGTCAGGCACTTCGAAAGACCAAGCTACATCTTGTGGAGATCACTCTACAGATAATAATCAATGTAAAAAGAAAACTAAGTCTAAAAAAAGCATCAACAGAAACTACCGAGAAGGAAGCTGATGAGAGGCGCCATAAAAACGATGGAGGCACAGAAATCCCCTCTACCAAATGCCTACAATCTGAGGAGAGTGGGGAACGAGACAAAGGACCGGAAGCAAAGAAAAAAATCAGGTCAAGGCCTTACAAAGACTATTTTTTAAGTTATGGATTTGTAAATTATTCTAACTCAAATCAAGAAGCAAAACCAATGTGCGTAATATGCCATAAAAAACTTGCAAATGAAAGTTTAAAGCCTACCAAACTAAAGAGACACCTGGAAACTGTCCACAGTGAGTTGGTTAATAAACCACTCGATTTTTTTCAAAGAAAGGCACAGGAGATAAAATCGTCTGCTGATCTTCTTTGAAGAAATGTGACATTGAATGACAAAGCTCATCTTGCATCATACATGGTTTCTTACCGTGTGGCCACAGAGAAAAAGCCTCACACTATTGCAGAAAAATTAATCCTGCCTGCTGCAATAGACATGGTTAGTACAATCATCGATGAAAAAACTGCAGAAAAATTAAAATGCATTCCACTGAGTGACAACACAGTTTCCAGAAGGATTACTCATATTTCAAGCAACCTTGAGGAGCAACTTCTTTCAAGACTGAAGATGGCAGGGGACTTTTCAATGCAGATGGATGAAAGCACAGATGTTGCAGACTGTACAACTTTGTTGGTCTATGTGAGGCATGCCTGGGAAAAAGAATTTGTGGAGGACTTATTATGCTGCCTAACTATTCCTACTGGGACCACAGGTGAGCAAATATTTTGTGAATTGAACAACTATGTGACTACTAAGTGTGGCCTGGACTGGAGCCACTGTAAAGGCATAACTACTGATGGAGCTGCAAATATGACGGGCAAAAACAGTGGAG
>NW_013953173.1:66024-70178 GCF_001266775.1 Austrofundulus limnaeus
ATTAAGAGCAGTTCATTGAATTGTCGGCTTTTTGATCAGCTGTGCAGCGACATGGGGGCTGAGCACACACACCTACTGTTTCACACGGAAGTGCGCTGGCTTTCCAAAGGAAGAGTTCTGAGCAGAGTTTATGAACTGAGAAATGAAATCCATGCATTTCTCCTCAAGAAGAAGTCCCCACTTGCTGATCTGTTTACTGATGAATGGGTTTTTATGTTGTCATATCTGGCAGATATATTTTCATTGCTCAATGAGCTGAGCTTGAAACTACAGGGAGAGCATGATGACATTTTCCACAACTGGAAACATGTTTTTACTTTTCAGAAGTCCCTGAAGTTGTGGCTTGCACGTCTCAAAGGACCAAAACCAAGCCACTACATGTTTCCAACTGTGCTACAGCACATAGAAGAAAATGATGTCATTGACACACATGTAAAACATCTGACTGAACTTATTACGACACACCTTGTAGCACTTATTGATAGTTTTGAACGTTATTATCCAAGAGAGAAATATGACATGCTGAGCAGCAAAATGTGGATTCAAAATCCCTTTGCCTTCGGAAGTCCAGAATCTCTTCTGGAGTTAGGACTAACTCCTGAAGAAGAAACAGAGATGTTACAGCTGAGCAGCGATCCACTGCTTAAGAAAAAACATGAATCCATGCAGTTGTCCTCATTTTGGATAAGCATCTCATCTGAATATCCTGCCTTAAGTAAAGCAAGTATTTTGCTTMTTATTCCTTTCACAACAACATATAAATGTGAAGTAGGATTCTCTGTTCTAACAAAAATAAAGACAAAATACCGAAACAGACTGAAGGCTGCACCAGATATGCGTGTTGCATTATCTTCTTGTACACCAGACTGGAATGCAATACTGAAAAACAAGCAGGCCCATCCTTCACATTAGCAGAGCAAATGAACAAATCTTTGGTAAAAGATTTATTGCTTTCTACACTGGTGCTTATTTGCAAGACTTTCTGTGTTCAGATCAAGTTTTTGATGCTTCTATATGTCTTGTTCTGATGTTGTCCAATGCTCAGTGTTTTCCAAGGTTAAGAATATCCTTTNCAGTTCTAGGCACAGCTAAGATACTGCGCAGAACCCTCAAGCTCCCAGGCCTCTGGTAGAGGACCCGAGCTCAGAGGATGAAAGAGACCACCCGCGGAGGGTGAGAAGGGAATTTTATATATGGGGGCGGAGCTTTGCCTTACAGCTCAGCTCTGTCTTCACCACAACAGATCAGTACAGAGTCCGCAAGACTGCAGAAGCTGCACTGATCCGTCTATCAATCTCATGCTCCGTTCTTCCCTCACTCGTGAACAAGACCCCAAGATACTKGAACTCCTCCACTTGAGGCAGAACTTCACCCCCAACCCGGAGAGAGCAATCCACCCTTTTCCGACTGAGGACCATTGACTCAGATTTGGAGATGCTGATCCTCATCCCAGTCACTTCACACACAGCTGTGAACTGCTCCAGTGAGAGCTGAAAATCCTGGCGTGATGACACCAACAGAAACACATCATCTGCAAACAGCAGAGATTAAATCCTGAGGCAACTGAACCGGACTCCCTCCACCGCTGGCTGCACCAAGAAATTCTGTCCATGTAAGTTATGAACAGAATCTGTGACAATGGGCAGCCCTTGCAAAGTCCAACTCCCATTCTGAAGGGGTCTGACTTACTACCGGCAATGTGAATCAAACTGTTGCACCGCTTGAATAGAGACTGAATGGCCCGTAACAACGTACCCACAATCCCATACTCGCATAGCACCCCTCACAGTATACCTCGAGGAACACAGTCGAATGCCTTCTGCAAGTCCACAAAACACATGTAGCCTGGATAAGCAAACCCCCATGACCCAATGAGGACCCTAGTGAGGGTAAAGAGTTGGTCATAATCTGAGTTTTGACTATCTATCTATCAGACTCTCTTCTCCAGTACCCCTGAAAAGACCTTACCAGGGAGGGGAGGCTAAGGAGAGTGATGCCCCTGTAATTGGAGCACACCCGCTGGTCCCCCTTTTTAAAGAGAGAAACCACTACCCCAGTCTGCCAATCCAGTGGCACTGCCCCCACAATGTTACAAAAGCGAGTCAATCAGGACAGCCCCACAACATCCAGAACCTTGAGGAAATCAGGACAGACTTCATCCATCCCTGGATCCCCGCCGCTGTGGAGCTTTTTAACTACCAATAGGAGACGTGCAGGTGGGATTGAGAAGGTCTGAGAAGTATTCCTTCTACCTCCCTATGACATCTCTGGTTGAGTTTAACAGCACCTTACCTTAAATGAGCACAGTGTTAGTGAAGTGCCCTGCCTCAGCCTCTGGATGATTTGCCAGAATCTCCTCGGACCTGATTGAGAATCTTTGTCCAAGCCACACTGAACTCCACCCACATCTGAGCTTTTGCCTCAGCAATGGCTAGGGCTGCAGCCCGCTTGGCCTGTCGATACTCCTCAGCTGCCTCTGGAGTCCTACCAGCCCACAAGGCCAGATAGTACTCCTTTTTCAGCTTGACAGCCTCCCTTACCCGAGGTGTCCACCACCGGGTTTGAGGATGTCCACCGCGAGAAGCACTGACAACCTTGCAGCCACAACTCAAGGCAGCCGTTTCAACAATTGAGGCACGGAACATGGCCCACTCTGACTCAGTATCCACTGCCATGGCTGGAATGTGATTAAATTCTCCTGGAGGTGTGAGTTGAAGATCTGTCTGACGGATTCCTCTGCCAGGCGTTCCCAGCAAACCATCACTACACGCTTGGGTCTACCAGGTCTGTCCGGCATCTTTCCCTGCTCTCTGATTCAAGTCACTACCAGGTGGTGATCAGTTGACAGCTCAGCTCCTCTCTTCACCCAAGTGTCCAAAACATGCAGCCGCAGATCAGATGACACGAGTACAAAGTCAATCATCAATCTGCAACCTAGGGTGTCCTGGTGCCACGTGCACTTATGGAAACCCTTATGTTCAACCATGGTGTTTGTGCTTGACAAACTGTTACTAGCACAAAAGTCCAACAACAGAATACCGTTTGGGTTCAGAGAGGAGAGGCAGTTCCTCCCAGTCATGCCTCTTCAGATCACACTGTCATTACCCATGTGGGCATTGAAATCCCCCAGAAGAATAAAGGAATCCCCAGCTGGAGCACCATCTAGCACCCCCTCTAAGGACTCCAAGAAGGCTGGGTACTTGGAACCATCATTTGGTGCCTAAGCACAAATGATCACAGCCTGACCACCCCGCCCCCCAAGGCACAGGTAAGCTACCCCTTTATCTACTGGGGTAAACTCCAACACAGGCACCAAGTCAGGGGGCCAAAAGTAGACCCACACCAGTTTGATGCCTCTCACCTTGGGCAACTCCAGAGTAGAATAAAGTCCAGCCCCTCCAGAGGAGATCGGATCCTGAGCCATGCTGTGCATTGAGGTAAGCCCAAATATAGTTGGGCTCACCTCTAGTCAGTGTCTCTCAACCTCATGCACAAGCTCAGGCTCCTTCCCCACCAGAGTGGTGAGGTTCCATGTCCCAAGAACCAATTTTGGCAGGCCAGGGTCAGAGCGGAAAGGTCCCTGCCTTTGGCTACTTCCCAAGGCCACATGCACCTGACTAGTATGGACCCATCTGCAGGTGGTTGGCCCACAGGAAGGCAAACACATGTAGCTCATTCAGGCTGAGCCCAGCCAGGTCCCATGGGTGGAGACCTGGCCACCAGGCGCTCCCCCAGGCCTTGCTCCAGGGTGGGGCCCTGGTAACCCATGTCTGGGCAAGGGACACCAAATTCCTTAATTTATTTTGTCCATAAGAGTCTGTTGAATCATTCTTTGTCTGGCCTGTCACCTAGGACCAATCTGCCATGGGAGACTTTACCAGGGCAATTTCAATTGCCCCTGACAGCATAGCTCCTAGGATCATTCAGACACACAACTCCTCCATCATGGTAAGGTGATGATTCAACAGAGGAGCACTGCACTGTACTGTACTGTACAGTCCTGACATGGGACACTAAATAGAAGGATGCAGCTACAGTGGTTTGCAAAAGTATGCATACCCCTTGAACTTTTCCATATTTTGTCACATTACAACCACAAACATAAATATATTTCACTGGAATTTAATGTGAAAGACCAACACAAAGTGGTATAC
>NW_013953173.1:72290-75211 GCF_001266775.1 Austrofundulus limnaeus
CTTTTTTTTACCGACCTCAAAAAAAGTTATCGTGCAATTAATTGATTTATTGACTATCGCGACAGGCCTAACAACCACTAATGTTCTTCACATCCGAATATTTTAACATTTAGTAAAAATACTGCATTTTTTTCATTATTTTTAAATTCTTTTCACTGGTCTGTTTTTTATGTCTGTCAATAAAAAGTATATCAGAAATATTTAAACTGTTTGTTCAAAGTCTTATTTTTCTTAATTTTTATTTTCAAGCCTACACAGAGATGAAGGCATCACACCACACCAGCTGACTGTGAGGAGAGGAGGTCTCATCATCATCATCACCTCTCAGTACAGGAGCATCGTGACATCATGTGACAGAACCACAAATATTTCAGGCTGCAAAATATATTTGTATTCACAAAAGTACCATAATTAACATTCAATAAAATCTTTTTACATAAATGATGCATCGTAGTTATCTTTTCTTTAATGAAATTATTCATTTACTGTGCAATATCACTGTTTCATAATGTTTAACCCTGAAGATTTAACAGTGGGAGCCAGGTTTGTCAGAGCACAACATGAACYAGTTAACCCAGAGGTGTTAGACCTTTAATGAAAGCTGGGATTTTCAGTCCAACAKATTCTGCAACATCAAACCCTCTGTCTGCCGAATTCATTAAAATATTAGAAATGCATAAACTATTTGAAATTTGGAATAAGTGGACACATTTATCATTGCCTTTCCATTATCATCCTTCTCAAAAGCAGAAGCATCAGATCTGTTTTCTTTCAGTTTAAAATTTCTCAGCATCAATTCACCTTTTGTTATAAATGTTTAGTTGTGTTCTTGTATATGTAGTTGTCATATTGTTATTCATCAGCAAGTACCACAGCTGAGTCAACAATGTCCACACCATCCTGCTCCATCCTCTTCTGCAGTCTGCTGAGCTGCTCGTATCTCTGCATGTTCCTCCTTCTCTTCTTGGTGGCTCGAGTGTGAAAAAGTGGATGGAACCCAGAGAGACAGAGGGTCACCAGACATGGCTCCAGCTGAGCTAACAAATTAAAAAAAGCATTATTTTCACTAAATATTAAAATATTAGAATGTGAATAGTGTCAGTGGTTGTAAATAAATAGTTGTCAAATACATTTAACATATTTAATCTGATTTGAACAGATTTCAGATCTAAGTCTGGTAAAGACTTAAGCGCTTAAACAGAATTCAGGTGTTTTCATTCACCAATAACCAAGTATCAGAAACTCTGGGAGGATGTCAATGTTTTTAACAGTATGAGAGGAAAACCAACTCAGGGAGACTGAGTAAAGTAGAATATTTATTTACAGCCGAGGGGAAAGATCTGGTCTGGGTGATGACTGAGAGGAGCGTTTCGAAGCAGGTTACAGTGAAGCAGCTGGACAGGTGAGCTGGACAGAAGCAGAGCAGCTGAGGGGCCAGGTTCACAGGAAGGTGAGCATCCAGGTGACTGTCTCTCTTCACTGGTGCTGACCTACGAGAGGAACTTCAGAGAAACAGGAGGAGATACTGGAGACGAGTACAATAAACAGAAGTGTAACCTTCAAACAGGGAAACAGTTCTGTGGAAGCAGAACAAACAGATYATGTGATCCAGCAAAGATCAGATGATTGGAGCAGGCTTTTAAAACCCAGTGCTGATGAGGAGGGAGATGAGCTGCAGCTGATCAGCCAACACCCATCACACCTATTCATAAACTCTAAATAAATTTACCAAACAAACAATAAAATCTCAACTGAAACAGGCTTTTTATAATAAATGTGAAACAATATCTTAAACAAATAAATTAACATTCATAAAAGATAAATACTGCTTGTTACCTGATGACACCTGCAGCTTCAACCTTAACAAATAAAATAACATTTTCTCAATCCTCAAAAATAATTACTCATAAAAACAAACATAAGCTGCACATTTTCATACCTCCTTCCAAGTGTGCTGATTTAAAGTTGGAAATCATCTTCTCTTGCTAGCATGCTCTCACATTTCACACATCTCACCCTGTGCTTCAATTTCACCTGACAACATGTGCTCATGACATTAAGCTAGGAACGGAGGGAACGAGATAAACCGGAAACAGGTATACGCTAAAAACTTAAATAAGAAATAATTACTTTTTCTTTACATGCACGTGGAAGTTTAAAATAGGTGCCAGGCAGAAGAAGTCCACATCATTCCTCCTATTATTCCTCATATTTTTGTTTCTCCTTCCATGGATGGGTGAACGAAGTATCAGAAAAATGAACAGGGTTTCCCTGGACGGGGCTGTAGCGGGGGTCACGTGACTGAAATGATCCAATAGCAACACAACACAGTTATATATCTGAGTAGATGTGCAGGCACAACAGCCAAACCCATCTGTTCACTGATTGGATGTTAAATGTATGATTGACAAGACATTGACCAATCAGCTGGAGGCAGAAAAACGGTCAGAATTTGTACTTGTAAAGTGAAACTCACATGCAAATTTTGGACTTGAGCAGAGAGATTTACATGTAGTTTTTTGCTTTGTACCTGTAAATAGACCATAACAAAAAAAGATTGTAACTTGTGTAAATATTTTTACAGATACAAATCTTATTTTTAGAGATACAATTCTTATTTTTACAGATACAAATCTTATTTTTACAGATACAATTCTTATTTTTACAGATACAAATTTTATTTTCACAGATTCAAATCCATTTTACACAGACACATTCCTATTTACATATCCAAAAGTTACAAATCTTAATCTACAAATTCAAAGTCTGATTTACAAGTACAAATTACATTAGACTAAAATTTGTGCCCATAGCAGTCAATGCAAGGTCGCCACGGGGTTAAAAAACAAACAAACGTGTGTGTGTGTGTGTGTGTGTGTGTGTGTGTGTGTGTGTGTGTGTGTGTGTGTGTGTGTGTGTGT
>NW_013953173.1:76145-80600 GCF_001266775.1 Austrofundulus limnaeus
AAATCTGAAGCTCCTGTGTTGAACAGTTTCTGAGTTATAAACATTTTTGCATGTCCAGACACCCCCTCTTTGAAAAGACCCCTCCTCCTCAAATATGGGATCTATCGTAAAACCGTTGACTGGTGCAGTGTACTCGTCCACAGCCCTGCCAAATTTCATGTTGATCGGTGCAGCCGTTTTTGTTCTACGGTTGACCAAAAATCACTTAAAATTTTTTTTTAAAATAAATAAACAGTATGAAAACAATACGACTCCCACTTACACTTCACGTGCGGGGGTTCATGATTATCTAAAATACTCATAATCAGATAGCAAAGCATGCAATTTAACTTTGAACATTGCTGTCTGTGCTAAGGTGACAATATTCTTTGTCAATTGCTCATTGATATACTGTACACACCAGTGCCTTTTAAGCTTAGATGCTTGCATTAACAGGTTGTTTCTCATTTTACTATTGTTTACTAAGTTTATTTCCATGTGTTGTTTTTACATTATAATTTATTCTGTTTTTACTTTACCTTATGAATTTCTGCTTCATTATGCACATACATTGCCTATTGGTCAACAGACAGATGGAGCAGAATCTATGTGCAGATCGATTGTACATACAGAAATGTAAAAACATTATATGGAAATAAAAATACACAAATTGTTTAATTTAACTGATTCTAATGACTGTAAAAAAAAATTTGTTTCAGACCAGCATGGTAAATAAGAATTGTTCTTAATGTTTTGCCTGGTGAAATAAAGGTTTAAATTAAATTAATGAACTCACTAGTACTAAACTGAGGAAGCACAGGCATGCACAATTAGTCTGTACAAGGATCCTACCAGTTAAAATACAAAAATAATTCTGGTGAACCATAGTTATAACCCTTGCACGCGAAGCGTAAGCAGGAGTCAAAATGTTTTTGTACTGTTTTTTTTTTTCAGTGATTTTTGGTCAACCGTAGCACAAAAACAGCTGCACCAATCAACATGAAATTTGGCAGGACTGTAAAAGAGTCCGACCTACACTGCGCCAGCCAAAGGTTTTACGATAGACCCCATATTTGAGGAGGGGGCTCCATCCAAAGAGGGGGTGTCTGGACATGCAAAAATGCTTATAACTCAGAAACTATTAAACATAGGAGCTTCAGATTTCTTTTGTTGTTTAGCTCTGATGAAGCTCTATCCATCAGGCCCACCAATCAGTGCCCTCCCAGACCCCCATTTATTTGAAAAAGGGGTATCTAAACATACAAAAATGGTTGTTGCTCAAAAACTATTAAACATAGGAGCTTCAGATTTTCTTTTTTGTTGTTTAGCTCTGATGAAGCTCTATCCATCAGGCCCACCAATCAGTGCCCTCCCAGACCCCCATTTATTTGAAAAAGGGGTATCTAAACATACAAAAATGGTTGTTGCTCAAAAACTATTAAACATAGGAGCTTCAGATTTTCTTTTTTGTTGTTTAGCTCTGATGAAGCTCTATCCATCAGGCCCACCAATCAGTGCCCCCCCCCAAGACCCCCAATTCATCTGAAAAAGGTGTTTTCGTACTGTTTTTTTTTTTTCAGTGATTTTTCGTCAATCGTAGAACAAAAATGGCTGCACCAATCAACATGAAATTTGGTAGTGCTGTAGATGAGTCTGACCTAAGCTGCACCAGCCAGCAGTTTTATGATAGACCCCATATTTGAGGAGGGAGCTCCTTTCAAAGAGTGGGTGTCAGGACATGCAAAAATCAGTGCCCCCCAACCCCCGGACCGCCAATTTATCTGAAAAAGGGTTATCTGGATGTACAAAAATGGTTATAGCTCAAAATCTATTAAACGCAGGAGCTTCAGATATCTTTGGTTATTTAGCTCTGATGAGGGGCTATCCATCAGGTTCAACGCCCACCCCAAAAAAAAAGACCCCCACCCAAAGCACTACAATTTTGGGATGCACCTAGTAGCATGACATTTATTAGGAATAAAGACTTCTGAGTTCTGATGCATTTGTGCATGCGGGGGTCATTATGTTACCGCTCTTCGTTATCTAGTTCAGAAGAAATGAACTCATTTTAAAAGTTGATTTTCAGTATTTTATTCTTAGTTGTTTCTTATAGTAAATTAGTAAATTATTGTAAATAAATTGCACTCAATTATGTGACTATTGTTGGTTTTCTATAAGAAACAGTGAAAATATTTGTGTCTGCGAGACGTTTTGTGAACAAATTTGAATTTCTTATTAAACTAAACAAATCTGACTCATCCTGTATATATATAAAACTAAAACACTACAGCTTTGAGGAGTGGTAATTTGTCATGAAGCCTAACCATAAATTCCATCTGGAAGACTCTCTCCACCCTAACCTGCGTCATCCGGTTGTTGCATCATGTGATGTGCTTCTGCTGCAGCTTATCAGCATTGGACAAGTCTCCAGATATAAAGTCCTCCATCCATGGCTCCTCCTGCCCACCAGCTAAACTTCAATCCATCTCCTCCCCTTCTCCACCCTCATTCTCTCGACTCTTACACACCTGGACCAGCCCTTCTGCTTTTCTCTTTTTTCCCTTTCCTGTCCACCAATCCAGCCAATTGAGGCAGATGGCCGCCTGCCCTGAGCCTGGTTCTGCTGGAGGTTTTTTCCTGTTAAAAGGGAGTTTTTCCTCTCCGCTGTCGCTATGTGCTGCTCAGGATGGGAGTCTGTCGAAAAGATTTATCAGAATCTGCTGGCTTCCTAAGGCAGTTTTTTTATTTATTTATTTTTTGTGCCCTGGGACAACATATGTCATGGAGCTACATAAATAAACTAAATGTATTCTAAATGTAACTAAATTAATTATTTGGCCTCCACCACCAGTGTCCAGGCCTCGGGGGAAAACATCTCTATTCCTCATCTGAAGCTGCTCATCCAAGTTTATTGCAACTCACAGCACACACGTCTTCTGCCGGGGTCTGAGCGCCAAAACTTTAAATGTATTAATGTCAAATAAAACTCTCTAATCACCTTTTCTCTGTGTGAATCTTTCCAGGTTGAATTAAATCTACCTTCTTAATGTAAAACATAACTGATAGCAGCAGTAGTGCAGATTAACTTAAGCTGCACTACTGCTGCTATCAGTAGTAGTAGTAGTAGTAGTAGGGCTGTACGATCTGAGCCACCCACACTGAAATTTATGTTCTCCTCTTGACCAAAAGTTTCTTTCTGTCGTCTTTTTGACTTTGCAGAAACCGGACTCTGCAGCTGGATGTCGACCCGACTCAGTCAGATTTGGTGTGTGATAGAGAAATTAGGTTACAGTTTGCTTTTAGGACATATCACTAACCCCCATGACCCCTGGCTTGGATCCTGCTCCCCCTTCAGCATCAGCAGAATCATTTGCTCCTCTATGATGGCCTACAGGACTCTGATGTCGATGTCAAGGAGCATGAGCTGCCTGGAGAAGCTTTCACATGGTGGCAACCTTCAAACTGTATTTTTTTCCTCAATTGTCCTCAAACTCTGTAATGACCATCCTTGTTGGTGTCATTCCTGTTCTATGGCAGCAGATAAGCTGGCAACCTCTTCCGAGTTGATGGTGATTTTTTTTAACCTTTGGTTGGTTGTTTGTAAACAAAACAGTGGTTTAAACCTAAAAGATTGTTAAGTTGCCCTAAAATTTGTTTTTATATTGATGATCAAGGTTTAAAATGACTGTGAGAATGTCCAACTGTAGCGACATTAAGATCTCTCTTGCCTAAAAAACACTGGGTTTACAGCGCAGGTTTCTGACCTGTTGTTCCAAACTTCAGTGTAGATATTATTTACGTGTTTAGTTTTTTCATGGTCATTAACAACACAGTTGGATTTATTATGATCATCATTCCTAATAAAAGATTTAACAAAACAATCACAGGTGAAAACGTTATTAACTAATTGTTGTTTGATGATTCGATACAAGTATAGCTTGATGCATAATTAAACTTTGTTATAATAAAAAAAAGTCTAATTGTTGCTAATTAAACTTAGTAGACCAAATCTGTTTTTTATGAGACGGAAAAATACAACGAATGATTTTCCTCAGAAAATGTGCAGAAAATTTTAACATTTGTGTTGATTTTGATTCAGGAAAATAATGTCTGCTCCATTCATCAAAAAGAAAAAAATTGTATAGGTCTTCTGGATGGGTTCTTCTCTAATGAAATGTCTCGTCTCTTCTCCAAGAGACTTCTTCAGTATGGGAGTTTCAGGCAAAATTCAGGCTTTTAAGCCCTGCCTCCATGTGACTGATACTCACATCACATGGCTATCATTGACACCTAATTAACACTTATTGTTAACGGGGTGGAGTGATACTGGCAATGGCCGCGCTGTAGGAGGGGGACAACTGAAAACGAGGCCTCCACCTCTGTTCAAAAGAATGTCCCAACACAGACGAGCTACATCTAATGGCCAGAACTCTGCAGTTTTCACTCATTTACAGGCCAGCGGTCACTCTTTCAGAG
>NW_013953173.1:80671-84787 GCF_001266775.1 Austrofundulus limnaeus
CTCTGAAAGAGTGACCGCTGGCCTGTAAATGAGTGAAAACTGCAGAGTTCTGGCCATTAGATGTAGCTCGTCTGTGTTGGGACACAGACGCTCCATTCATATTTATGCTCACAACCGGCTACTGATAAACTGAAGAATATCTTAAAAAAAAACAAAAAACAAATACCCCCCCCCCCTACACACAGACACACACACACACTTTATTCATGGCTGCGCATTGTTTTCTTTTATTTTTACATTTTCAAAAGAAAGACTTCAGTTACAGCTTTTCCAAATCTGATGACTGTCAATGTCAGCCTACCCACTGAGATTACCATGTGGCAAAACTGAACATGTGCACCTGACATTCAAGGTGCATACGAACAGAGAGTGCAAGGTGAAGACCTCACCCCCCTGGCGCTGCTGAGCTGAAGCTCATATAATGGGTGCTAACAGATCATGCAAAACGTTTGACTAGAATTTTGGCAATTAAAGCAGCAAAATATATGTGTTTGTTGCACAGTGGGAAAATGCGATTTTTGTGTTTTGATTGTATTTGGGGTGTTTTGCATGTTTGTATTATTGTGTTTTTTTCTCTTTTTTTGCATGTTAACATTGTAGCATTCTTTCTTTTTGCATGAAGGACATGAAAGACAATTTGAATTAGAGCTGGCTGTGTAATAAGGGGGCGGGACACAGCAATTTGCTCCTGACACAGGTGTCTGTGAGGGACTAATGAATACCAGCGGAGAGGGAGTGACGAGAAAAAAAAAGAGGACTGTTGGCGTGGGTGAAAAAAGACAGACGTGCTGGAGGACGAGGAGTGGAATTCTTGTTTGAGCCAGGAGGCGGACAGACGGTCCAGTATCAGGGCAGACGAGAACCTCTGCCCGCACCTGTGAGTAGCGCTCCATGTTGATTTAAAAGTGATTGGAGGTCATCGCTGGTGTGGACACAAGCCATAAAGTAGGGTTGGGGTGCGTGGATGCTGGCGTTTCCTTGTATTTTTCCTCAGTGTGCTCGAGCTGGAGGGGGCGTGGCATGCCAGGAGAGCAGCACGGTTCTGGAGGGGTGCGAGATCAGCTGTGTGCATGCTTGAAGAGTATGCTGCACAGATCGCCTGGAAACAAATGAACATGACAAGCGAGGCTTAATTAGTGGCTCCCATTGCCAATGGTGGCCCCTAACCTGGTGACTTTTTAAAAAAATTTTTGATATCGTTCTTTTTTTATATGCTTTTGTTTTTTTATTCAGAAGAACAACTGTTTTATTGTGCCCCTCACTAAAGGTGGCATAGAATAAACAGTTTTCTTGATCAAAGATTTGTTTCTTGGGTTTTTGAGTTGTTTGCTCCCCCTTGTTCCCAAGACCAGGTCCGGGACAACCGGCCACATGTTCTTTCGAGAAATACAACTTTTTAAATTGTTTTATCTTCCCAATATGACTTCTCAATTGTATAAAATGATTACATGCTAATGCAAACAAATTTGATCTTCTTCATATAAAGTAGGGGTATGCTGTTTCTTTTTGTAATATTTCATGAGGACAAACTAGGAAGTTTTTCAGGTCGTTTTTTAAGATTTTACCAGTGCAAACTTGCTGTAGTGAGAAAAATACAAAAAACCTACAGAGTATATTTTCATTCATTAGCTGTTGATTAATTAGTTCTGTAGGAGGAAAATACCAAATTAATTTAATTTAATTAATTTAATTTAACTTTTGTTGTCTCGCTGAATTTTGTAGTGGGAAAAGAATGACTTACATATGGCATCTGTGTGTCAGCATTACGTAACATTGGGTAATAGTCAATAATCTTCTGTGACATTGCTCTCATTTCATGTTTGGAGGGGTATCTTACTTCTTTCCCCATGAGACTTTCCCCATGGAGGATTGCCACCATGCTGGTGACTGTGTTCCTTATAAATCTGCAACAGAGCGCATTTGACATCTTGCAATCCTTTTCCTTTCCACTGCGAAGCAATGCAAAGTACTAACTGTGTACCATGTCCAGTTCCGAATCTATATACAACACATACTCTTGTAGGTCTGGCATTTTCATTGTTTTGTCAGCAGTGTAGGACATTGGAGTGGAAGTTTGAGGCTGATATTTTGACACATTGTGACCTAAGGGCTTACTCCCACTTTGATGGCAAGTGTTGGAATCATCATGGTCAGTACATTCAAACTATAACAGTTGTGGGAGATTTAAAAAAATGCAGTTAAGACAAATTCATGCTAGACAATACGGACAGTAATTATTCTCTTAGTTGTGTTTTGTGTAACTACCTTTTGGCTGATGAAATCCCAAATCTTCTTTCTCCGGAAGAAATTTTCAGAGCCAGGGAAAAGATCCTTCAGGTCATCCCGGGTAAAGCTTCTCAAAGCTTCTTCATCAATATTTGCATTTGTAAAAGAGAAACACAGGTTTTAATTAGGCATTTCCCCATTCCAGTGTCATAGATTTGATATTTATTTGTCTTTGCCTGGGTGTGGCTAATGACATATTGCTGTCATTGTTACGTCCTCAGAAATTTATGGCCCTTATTGTAACATAAAATCAAACAATTAACCACTTAAGTTGATGTCAGTAGAAACTGAGTTTATTTTACAAAAATAATAAAATAAAATAAAATAAAATAAACAAACACAGGGAAGCTTTAAGCTTCAGGGTCTTCAAGGCCAAAATAAACAAAACACCCCCTTCTTTATATAAAATAAAATGGCACTATCTAAATGTAAACAAAAAAAAAGTACAAGGACTGAGCTCCCTGGCTGTCCACAAAACAGGAGAAAAGGTCTGGAACAAAAATGGCAGAGAACCCCTACCAGCTTCCCCTGTGAAGACAAAAACACATTCACTTTAGTATATACACTTATTGGCTCACACAGTAATTGATCACATTATGTTATAAATTCAACTTCACCACACAGACAAGACCACTGCAGATCAAGGCCCAGACAACAGGGGCTCGACATCTCTGAGATGAAGCTCTTTATGGAGTGGTAAACGAGCAGCATCACATCTCACCTGTGGCAGCCAGTTAGACCTGAAACACAGAGGAGAAAGCTCTCTCATGAAGAGAGCCCCTAGAGGTCAGTGACCGTCCTGGGCAAGTAGAGCCCACCGCATCAGTCGTTGGTTGTGGTTGTACATGCGGTTCAGGAATGTTAAAGGGTTATGGTCGATATAGACAGGACTTGTGGTGGAACCTACATAAACTTCAAAATGCTGYAAAGCGAGTAGCATGGCTAAAGTTTCCTTCTCAATGGTGGAATAATGACGTTGATGATGCTTAAACTTAACTGAAAAGTAGGAAACTGGGTGACTGATGCCATCTTCTCCATCCTGTAGCAACACTGCTCCAGCTCCAGTGGCGCTTGCATCCACCTCCCGTTTGAAGGTCCTGTTGAAGTCTGGTGCTGCCAATACAGGAGCGCTGCAAAGAAGAGACTTTGCACGCTCCAAATAGCTGAGTGAAGCTGACACCCCACCCACACAAAAAATCCAAACAAGTAAGCGGATTGGTTAGTGCTTTGTTTGTGCAGGTTTGTGCAGTTAAAATGAGCGTTTGTGCTGTTATAGTTTTTGAGATATTAAACATTAAGTCTTTAGCTCATTATGACGTCATCATCCCCCAAGCAAGCTCCGAAATGAACCAAAATAGTCTACTTTTTTAGTGCTTCGTTTGTGCAGGTTTGTGCAGTTAAAATGAGCGTTTGTACTGTTATAGTTTTTTAGATATTAAACATTATGTCTTTAGCTCATTATGACGTCATCATCCCCCCAGCAAGCTCCGAAATGAACCAAAATAGTCTACATTTTTAGTGCTTCGTTTGTGCAGGTTTGTGCAGTTAAAATGAGCGTTTGTACTGTTATAGTTTTTGAGATATTTTATGTTTCAATTTCAGCAACCCGACTGTCCCCACCTTCTGCATTCCAATAGGTATTGTTTTAACATTCACTTTATGTTTGTATGTTCTTGTACATTTATTTCACCATTTCAATCAACACCAACATATAGTTATTGGATGTTATCAGTGCTGGAAGGAACACAAGGTAAACCTGTCTACAGGAAAGCTGTGATAGTTAATGTAGCTTTCTTGGAACAACTCTTTATTTCTTTTATAAATATATTT
>NW_013953173.1:84797-85874 GCF_001266775.1 Austrofundulus limnaeus
CTTTTTTAGTGCTTCATTTGTGCAGGTTTGTGCAGTTAAAATGAGCGTTTGTGCTATTATAGATTTGAGATATTACAAGTTTTTAGTTTAAGAAGATGGCATCATCATCCCCCCAGCAAGCTCCGAAATGAACCAAAATAGTCTACTTTTTTAGTGCTTCATTTGTGCAGGTTTGTGCAGTTAAAATGAGCGTTTGTGCTATTATAGTTTTTGAGATATTTTATGTTTCAATTTCAGGCGATCACATGACCTGACCTGAATTGCTTAAATCTGATCTGCGACCCAACTGTCCCCACCTTCTGCATTCCGATAGGTATTGTTTTAACATTCACTTTATGTTTGTATGTTCTTGTACATTTATTTCACCATTTCAATCAACACCAACATATAGTTATTGGATGTTATCAGTGCTGGAAGGAACACAAGGTAAACAAGTCTACAGGAAAGCTGTGATAGTTAATGTAGCTTTCTTGGGACAGCTCTTTATTTCTTTTATAAATATATTTTATGTTTTAAGCTTTAGTGTACTTGRTTTACAGTAGAGTGTTCTAACCTTTTGGCTAAATTTCTTGTTAAAATATCAGACAATCAGAACTGCACACCAATTGTGTAATGAGAACCTGAGTGAAGTTGGCCTCCCCCACCTTCTTCAAATCAGACAAAATTGGTGTCAAACGTTTGTACTACGTTTGTGCTGGTTTGTGCAGCAAAATTTTTCGTTATCACAGCACAAACTTAGTTATCACACAAAAGTCTCTGGAGCATCTTGAACACAAACAGGATTGTCTGTTTTGATGTGTAGAAGGGTCAGAGGTGGTGGTGGGGCTCTGTGACTTTTTGTAGAYCTTGGTTTAGTGCGAGAGGCTGGAAATGGAGGGTTGCATAGATTTGGACATGGTGTTTGTTTGATCTTAATCTCGCCAGTTCTTCCATGTTGTTAGTAAAATCCAGGAGGGGGCATTCCACTTGCTGTYCTGTTGGGGTCTCAGAGTCCAAGAGATCCTCTGTTTGTGATGCTGATGAATCCAGTTGTTCTTTCGGTTCTGCAGCTTGAAGCAACTCCTCTCTCTCTGGTTC
>NW_013953173.1:86020-87940 GCF_001266775.1 Austrofundulus limnaeus
AAATACTTCATGTTGGAAACCAAAAGTTGTGCTCCAGTTTGATTCAGAGTCATTCCATCAGATTTGAAGAGGTGTTTTCTTTCCCAAAATAGATCAAAGTTGTCCAAATATTTCACAGAGTGGTCAGCACAGGACTTTTTCAAAAAACCATTAAGAGCCAAAAGTCTGCTGAACCTCTCAGCTCCTCCTCTGACTGTAGGAACGGGCCCACTGATGAAAACATCCATGTTCAGATTTTTAACTGCATTCAGCAACTGAACAAAATCCTTCTTCAGGATTTCTGACTGTCGGTTCATAACTTCAGCACTTCCTGTATGAATGATGAGGGTCTTCAGAGATGGATACTCAGCTGTTATTTCCAGAACCTTCTCTGTGAGGTCAGACACTTTATCAGCAAAACTCAGAACTTTGACCTTTTTCTTGTTCAAGAAGCCTCTGATCTCATTCACCATTTTATCTGTGATGATCAGCATTTCTTGATTCTTGAAAGTCTCTCTTCGGACTTGCTTTGGCTTTGAGTTGGATCTGGATCTGGTCTCAGATCACTCACTGAGATCAGATAGGGAACTTTGTTCAGACTCAGTTTCTTCCAGTGATGTGAATCTGTTTTGAAGAAACACTGCTTCATTTCTCTGGCCGTTAGCAGCTGTTTTGATTACAGCCTGTCGCTTTCTTCTTGCTGTAGGAGAAAAGGCATTTCTCTGTAATTCTGGCCATTCGTTGTCATCAAAGAGCTGAATCCTTCCTGAGAGATTTTTTGGTCTGGCACAAAGAGAGTTCCATACAGTTTTGCACTCAGAAGCAGCTTCCATCTCCTCTTCATGTTGATCTCTCATCTCAGCCTTCTCATCCATATTAACACATGTTGAGTTCTCCAAAGCATTCATCTCTTCCAGACGATGAATCTTGAGCTCCAACACCGTCACCTTTTGGAGAAGCTGGCAGAAATCCTCTTTGGAAAAGTAAGGAGGCATCATGACGCTTTTACTCACTCTCAGCAGATGATGTTTCAAAAATCTTCTCAGTTTCTTCAACAGCCAAAAATAAAAATTCAGTGTTCTTTGCTTATTCAAGATCATCCATCACCAGCATATCTCTGTTGTTAAAACAATTTACCATAAAAAGGTTCTTTTCATCCAGCTGGAGTCACGGTCCTGAGMAGTCCAGTCCTTGCTCACTCATATCAGTCCACCTGCAATGTGGCCTTGGTCCGTCTATCTCCTAGTGGTCTCTGCGACAATGCCAACTTGGTTCAGTATAGAAGATGGGACAAATCAAAGTATCATGGAGGCGGAAGGAATGTAAAACAGTGTGGCCAAAGCATCAGCACACTGTAAAACTGTTCTGTTCTCATTATGTCAAATAAAAGCAGGGTTTGTGATCAGAAACCACAACAGAACAGCAGGAATCACGCCTGCTCAAGGTGGAATGTGATGAAGCTGGAACGAATGGTCCTCCTCGAAAGGATCCCCAGGAATGCCAGGTGGAAATGGCTTGCACGAGGTGGCGCCGCAGCCCCTCGCCGGTCCAGGTGAAAGTGGAACATCATCTCCCCATGACAAACAGCATTGTCCCTGTGAAAAAAAAGAAACTCACAACATAGAGAGAAAAAAATTAGAAATAAATCAAAAAAACACTCAGACAGACATTCCCCCGTGTGTGAAAACTGATAATGATTAATCAATCATTAAATTGTAGTTCCTAAGAAACAACAAAACTCAAACACATCAGTTCTCCATCTTATCCCCATTTATAAATAAAACCTCTGGTCTCTGAACAAAGCCAGGAGGAAACCAGATGTCATATTCTATATACAAACTGCACACATTTCTGCTTCTATTAGCATTCATCCATATTTAGCAATGTAATACAGTAATCTGGCTTCCAGGAACTGCCTCGCAGTTGTTCCATTTATGCAAT
>NW_013953173.1:89303-104835 GCF_001266775.1 Austrofundulus limnaeus
CCCTTTGAAATCTGCACCCCCCCTTTGAAACCCGGGACGAAGCATCCATCTGGCAGCCAGCTGTACTGCACCCCGCAGTCTGGGAGGGGCCCCCAGACAAGCCGAAGGGCAGAGGCCATCTCCTCATACAGAAAAACACAGAAACAAAAAGTGTTATGGGACCAAAAATTATGCCAAGGTAGTTCTGGTCAACATTATATTTTGTCAAAGTTCACAATTTCAGAGCAGTTATGGTTCTGCTCGACAAAAGAAAAGAAAAGCTTCATTCACAGAACATATAAAAACTTTTGTGTGTGTGTGTGTGTGTGTGTGTGTGTTTTCACTCATCTTTTCTCCATGAGGGGGTGACTGGCCGTCTGCCTCAATCTGCCCTCCAACTCCCCCCACCAGAAACCCCGGTCAGATGTGGTCATCACTTTTGTCCTCAGTTGAATCTTGGAGTCCAGAACCCGTCCCAGTGGTCACAGGTGTGCATATTATGCAGACGTGGCATTCCACCCAGAGAGCTTCGCTCCACCCCCCCCGTCTCTCCTCCTTGCAACAGTCTGATGATGGTCGCTCAAGCTGACTGATGGAACAGCTTATCAGAAAACAGTCAAAAAACATACTTATTCAACGTTAAGGCTGTCACATGAAGAATAGGTGATGAGCAATCAGCTGCTGGCTCTGAGACTCAGACTTTGAAGTTTCAACCTTCACACAATCTCTTCGCAGCTGGACAGATAAAGCAGCCAGCTGGATCTTGAAGTGTTTTTTTGCCGCTGTTCATGTTGAAAGAAGTGTTGCAGGGTGGGGGGTGGGGTGTTCGATCAGTGTTAGACAAACATGTCAGACGTGTCCCACCTTATCATGGTGCTGGGTGAAAGGGTGGACACCTGCTAGATGTTTGTAGATGTTGCAGTCGGACAGGGTGCGTCCACTTTCAAGCTGCCTGTAGGTGAAGAACAGCTTCTGCTGGTCAGGATGGCAGGCCTTCATTGTTCTGGCTTGCCATCTCAGTGCTGGCCTCAGCAACTCTGTCCATTCTCCAAAATGTCCGTCGGCAGTCCAGATCTTCAGGTCTCAGGTGGTCGGAGTGGAACGCAGACAGAGCAGAGGACCATCAAGGAAACACTCCCCCATCACGTAACAGGAAAAACAGCACACACACAAAACAAAACAAAATAATATCAATGAAGCAGTTCTATTTAATCCAAAGCAGCTTCTCAAGCTGACTGATGAAGTAGCTTCTCAGCTGACTGATGAAGCAGCTTCTCAGTAAAATGTATGGCATTAGAACATTTTTATTAATGCCCATTAAATGCTGCTCCATCATTAAGTAATTTTAAATCTCAGATAAACAATAAAATAAAGAAAGAAGAAAAATAATAATCACCTTGTTCCTTCTTCTACTTCCTCCCAGAAGTTAGAAATGATTCATTTATATGTTTAAATGGCATGTAACCCAGTCTTCAGGTCAGAATGAGACAAATGTTTCTCTTTTAAAACTCTGCATCTCATTTCAAAAGGTGAAACAGAAAAAAAACAACAACCCTCTCCGTCGTCTAAGGGAGAATGATCTAATCACAATTTTGAAATAAAAGCACTGACTGAACCACTTTAAACAAAAACAAAAAAAAAAAAAACAAATGAGGGGAAAAAATCATTTCAGCACATAATATTTTCCCAAAAGTTTCATAAATTTAAGTTTCACTTCTTTGTCTTCAAATTAAATAATTTTCACACTTCACCCTGAGAGTTAGTTAGAAAAACACATCTGTTTTCATGCATGTCAGGGGTTCTAATGGAGCAGGAAATAAACAAAAACGGCCTGTTTTGCTGCCCGCACGCACCGTCCTCCACAAAAACACAGCCTGCGGCAGGGAGGGGAGAAATGGCCGGGCCCTTGGCCAAAGACCCCACACAGCCGCCTCTGCTAAGGAGGAGGCGCGCGCGGCTGAAAACCCAGCAGTGCCCAAAATGCTCTCCATTAAGTATTAGTGATTAGTAAAAATGATTCACGGACAGACAAACTGTTATCAGTTATTGATTTTAACATTTGAATCACGTTGGTCCCTAGGAAAACCAACTTATAAAACGTCACATACCCGCAGACACAACGTTCCTCGCTGCCAGCGCCATCTTTGTTTATGTTTTAGGCTGGTCTCGGCGCTGCCGAGGGCTGAGTGGTGGACGAACTCTGTCCCGTCACTTTCAACTCGTGCTTACCAAATGCACTACATATAACTTCCTCAAAAAGTGGAAATTCGGCGGCCGCCTTTTCAAACTGAGTTTCTAGCCTACCCTGTTTACTCCTGAAACAGCAAATGGAAAACTGATTTTCCCTCAGCAGCTAGCCTGAGCTAACTGCCTACCTTAAAACAGTAAAGTCAAACCTCCCTGTTTTAAGAACTCGGTCTGGAATATAAACRCTCCCAGGACCTACCTCGGCTAAAAAATCAGTCAGCCCTCGAGAGCACACAGAACAGGCACCTGATAACTAGACTTTTAGTGTGTGCTAAGCCTGGAAGTTAGCTGTAGCACTTTCGCTTATATATTTAATTATTTATTTATTTCCGACAGCGTAAAAAAAAAACATTTAGCTCACCATGCTTCCGTCCAGACAGGTTCTTTTTAGCCCCAGTGCCGGAGCGCAACCCGCAGCAGCCGCCCGCATGATGGACCCACAAAACCCCGGAGCAGACGAAGCATCTGCTGCCGCCATGTACGCGGTCCCGTCCGAAACAAACAGACCGGCTGCTGCGTGCGCCGCTCCGGTCCCTGGAAGGCTTCCGTAGTCGTGACGCCAAAACTGTCATGACAAGATGGTCAGAAACACGGCGAAAGGGTGTTAAAAAGACAAATAGTCTTGCGGGTATGATCATAAAGTCATTTATTAATGGGCAGACATGGAACAGAAAACAATCACGAAGTCTGTTGGATGTGGGCCCGCCTATCATAGGCCGGCAAGCAATGTTATACTGTCARCTAACATCATGTGATAATGAACAACCAATCCCAACCTGCCTCATCCTGATATGTGAAAATAGGTCAACTCGATGATGACGTCCAGAGGGTATCAACAAGATATGAACAATGGTCAGTGTCAAGGTGATATAGACATAAGTATTCCACAACATCGGTGGTTCCTGAATCAGAGGTCTCAGCGGTCCTGGTGGTTCGAGAGTCGACCGTCATCGTCTCCTCATCGCCTGGATTGTCGCCCATCGCCTCCTCATTGCCTCTGTCGCCTGCGTTCGCCGTCGCTGACATTCTGGCTCCGGCAACCTCCGCTGGCTCCTCGTCTGCTCCTGTCTCCTTCCTGGGCTCCTCCTCTGCTCCTGCCTCCTCCCTTGGCTCCTCGTCTGCTCCTGCCTCCTCCCTTGGCTCTAGCGCCGTTTTCACGACTTCCTTGGATCTGGGAGGTTTTCTGAGTCGCCCTCCAGATGTTCTGCTCTGTGTGGGGTGGTCTTTTGGCCGTCCCCCTGTACTCTGTGTGTTTTGTCCTTGAGTCTGTGTTGTCGCGTTTTCCCCTGTGTCTCGTCATCTCCTCTTTTCGACGTCGGGAGCCGTCGTTGAGGGGAGGGTCCTGTCATGGTCTGTGTTTATTTTCTTTAATTTTCTAGTGTTTTCAATGTTTCCATGTGTTTCTCTGCCCTGCCCTCTCACACCTGTGTCCTCTTGTGTCTGCTCCAGGTGTGTCTTGTTGCCCTAATTAGTTTGCCTTTATATTCTGTGTCTTGTCTTCAGTGTTTGTCGGTTCATTGTACTGTCTAGCAGTCAGTGTGGTTGTTCTCCTTGTTACTTCTGTGTTCTCCTTGTGAAGATAGAGTTTTTTTTGTTGCTGCTTTGCCAGCCTTCTTTAGCTAAAATAAACCTTTTTTGCATTTTGGATTTTGCCTGTGCCCTGGGTCATTCTGCTAACAACCTCACAGAAAGTAAATTAAACTCTCCATTTATCCTGTACTGTATAAAGTTAATGCAGTTAACTTAATCAGTAGGACTAAAATAATCAAATCAGAGGTTTATTGGGTGTTTTTATTTAAGTATAAAATGGTTGCACTCTAAAACGTATTGTGAGAGTAGTTTTTTTTACTATCTTAGAATAGTTTCAGTATAAAACAGAGCTTGATTCATGCCTGACAACTTTAATAATCAGATGATGAGAATGTTCACTCACAATCACTGATGAAATCAGACCAAATAGTCATCAGTTATTTATTGATCACATTTMATGATATTTTCTGGCTTTTTAAAGCTGACTGACTTCAGATGGTGATAAAAAACCTAATGTTTAATCCATYTTCATGTGATGCAGGAGCTGATGAGAGTCAGGGTCAGCAGGGACAGAGTTCTGTGGCTCAGGTGAGTTATGTTGATGATGAAGGTGCTGCTGGGAAATAATGAATGAAGTATAAAATGTTTACTCAAATCAGTATTTATTTAGAATCCATTCTAGACAGTTGTGTGAAGTTTATGAAATGCATTACTGATTTAAAGGCATGGTTAAACTGAATTTTATTATATTTTGAACAGTATAAAAATTATGAGCTTATTAAAAAATTCACTTTTAATATGAAAGTGGAAGTGGTAGAAACTGAGGTGGTACCAGGGTAGGAAGGAACCCATAGACCTATTTTTACTTTAATAACATTACATGCAAATAAAACTGGCAAATGTTTTTTGTTTTATTTAATTATTTTGTCACCATAACACAGTGTCCTTTTATGTTCTGAAAGCTGCATGGCGCCCTCTTCCTTTTGGTTATGAGTAGACCTATCACTAAATCATAAAAAGTGAAATGCCCCACTAAATTCACTGTTGCTGGTTACCAATATTGCACCGGTTCATTAGGTAAAATTATTATTATTAGTTTTAAACGTGCAGTTAATGGTCATTTATTGGCACGACATGCTACAATTTAAAATAAATCAAGAATAAACAATATGAAAATGAAAGGCACCCCTACAGTCACTGGATATGTTAAATTGTGTCACATTAATTAAACTTACCTCAGCTGTAGCAGTGAGTTTAAAACAAAATGATAGAACTAGTTTAAGGAAGAATCTGTCTCTGAAATACTGTATTTAAATCAAGTGTTTATTTATATATGTAATAGTATGTTTAAGAACCTGGTAAAATATACCAGAATGCAGGAAANTACATACAGGTGGCATTCATCATGTTTACGCTGCTCATTTACACACTTTTCCTGGCATTAGAAGCGTTTGCTGAATCTGACATGGCATGTTCATACGAACCCTTCGTACAAACAAAAGTAAGAGAAATTTAGGATAAGAATACGAACATGTTCTTGCATGAGGCCCAATGAGTAGTAAAAGATTCCACTCACTGTAGGAAAATAGACACTTTTCACTGCAGATCCCAGAATGTGTGTTTACACATGTTCAGCTGGATACGCCTTGGAGTCCACTCTGTGGCCAACTTGCTCGAATGTACAAATAAACATGAAGACCTCAGATGTTAGGACAATGGCCACACTCATAACTCAGAGAAGTCATATATTTCACAGAAGGCTGAGGTGCTTTGGTGCAGATCAAACAAAAAGCATAGACTGTTAATTCAAAAAACAAAAAGGGACAGGTTATGCAGTACACCACTTGGGTGCCCTAGTTTTTCTGCACTGGCCTATCTGTGAGCTGTACATTTCAAAGAAAGTTAAAGTTAAAGAATTAGTAAAAAAAGAGCAATTGCATGACGTAGATATTTTGGCTGCAGTTTATTTCAAGAAAATGTGTAAACAGTTTTTACCACATGTAATGTCGCACAATATGAAGAAGCTCTGATTAATATAAAACGTCAATTTAGTTAGAGTAAAACAATGGCAAAAAATTACCTCTAAAGCTGCCATTTTGCAGCCACTTCAATTTGTCTCTGAGCTAAGTGACTACCTTTTCATCTCCTTCTGTAAGAAGCCAAACTCCACCACAGAAAGAAGAGTCCAAATCTTTTTTGCTATACTTAAACACTCCTATGTGCAACATGAAAGCCAGTCTTCAAAAGCTATCTTTATCCCTCTGCAGTTTGAAGTGCTTAAATTAAAGTTGCATATGTATGCCATAGAGAACCGGGCCGCTTGGGAGAGATTAATGACAACACAAGGCATCTGCGCATTCCCAAAAGCGTGTGTCCTGCTCGCAGCTGACAAGCTCGACACATGCACACAGATCAGGCCGCGATAATCTGAAATTGCCTCTTTTCAGAGATCTCTAAATCCCAGCTGGGTGATGACGAAGAGTTGCTTTGACAACGGTCAGTGCTGCTGCAAATTCTGAATACTATTCAGCATAAAAACCAAATCAAATCCACAAAATTAATCTGAACCGTGACGATTTTAAGGAATTAATTGATGCTTCATAGATAAGGAATATGTTCAGTTATGTTTGTATTAGATTTGCGAGTTTAAATTTTTGTCAAAGAGAAATGTTTTGATTTTCCTCAGTCTGTGGTTTTAGGTCAGTGTTAAAAATTAAAGAGCTTACACTCTTCATTTCTAGTGACAGATAGGGTCTGGGACACTGTTCAGCTCAACCATCCACTTAAATTTTACCCATATTTAAAATTTTACCATTTATTAGTAGCTATGCAGGAGCAAAATTCTTTGATCAGATTGAAATGCATTTGGACAATCCAAATACGCATCTTGTTTGTATGGGCACAAAATTAATTAATCTGATCATGATGAGCATTTACATGCTCCAGCCTTTTATTTAGTATATAAGTACTGACATGCACAGATTTGTACACATTCCCTAAAAAGCCACAGAAGAAAGAGTTCTACTTCTATGATGAACCTAAGCAAATGTCTTTTGAGCCCCCAAACTGGACCAACACCAGGTTTTCATAACTGGAGACTTAGGGCTGGGCTATATCATATCATTCCCAATAATATCGTTTAAAAAAACATGCCTGGGAAAATAAATTATATCATGATATGCTAAGTTCATGACTTGACTATGTCACCCGGCCATGCAGAGAAATATGCCCATGTCACACGGGCCATGCAATGACACTTTAGTTATAAAGGTGAAGGTAAACATGGCTGAAAGTAGGCCAGGGCAATAAACTAAAAATTAATAGACACCGACATTTATAACAATGACCGATGTAATTTGCCCATGTCGGTATAGAGAACCCTGCTTGTTTTCTGTTGCAGTCTCGTTAAAGTCACCCAGTCTGATACAGGTTTAAACAGACACTGCTTTCTACAAATCAAACAAACCCCACAGATTTATCCAATCAGAGCAGAGCAGGGTGGGTCTTTCTGATGTCGGTGAAGCCAGGTGCAGAAATTCTGCAGGATAAGCACCGGTCAGCCTGCAGCTCCTGTCCTGAATGAGCAAACCCCATCCTCCACACTTCGCTCCTGAACTACTCGAGACGTTGGTATCTAAAGTATAACGCACTATAAGTTTATGTGTTCAGAGCATTGTTATCTAGCAGATATGTCCAACTTTGCTAGCATCACCAAACTCCAGCATGGCAATCATAGTCTGAGTTGTTTTGTGAGCACCACTGTTTCAGCTCTTCCATCTCTTCCATCAATCCATCCATTATCTTCTGCTTTATCCGAAGTCGGGTCTCGGGGGCAGTATCTTGAGCAGGGAAGCCCAGACCTCTCTTTCCCCAGCCACCTCTACCAGCTCTTCTAGAAGTACTCCAAGGCATTCCCAGGCCAGCTGAGAGACATAGTCTCTTCAGCATGTCCTAGGTCTTCCTCGGGGTCACCTCCCAGTTGGACATGTCTGAAGCATCTCCCTAGAGAGGCGTCCAGGAGGCATGCTTATCAGATGCCCAAACCATCTCAACAGGCTTCTCTTGATGTGGAGGAGCAGCAGCTCTACTCTGAGTCTCTCCCAGATAACTGAACTTCTTACCCAATCTCTTAGGGACAGCTACCCTGCTGAGAAAACTGATTTCAACTGCCTGTATCTGTGAACTTGTTCTTTCGGTCACTACCCAAAATTCGTGACAATAAGTGACAGTAGGAATATAGACTGATCAGTAAACAGAGAGCTTTGCATTACAGCTCAGCTCCCTCTTCACCACAACAAGCTAGTACAGAGTCCGTAAAACTGTGGAAGCTGCACCAATCTACCCATCAATCTCATGCTCCATTCTTCCCTCACTCGTGAACAAGACCCCAAGATACTTGAGCTTCTCCACTTGAGGCAGAATTTCACTCCCAACCTGGAGAAAGCAATCCACTCTTTGCCGACTGAGGACCATGGACTCAGATTTGGAGGTGCTGATCGTCATCCCAGCTGGTTCACACTCTGCTGAAAACCGCTCCAATGAGAGCTGAAGATCCTGGCACGATGACGCCAACAGAATCAAATCATCTGCAAACAGCAGAGATGAACTCCTGAGGCCACATAAGAGGACTCCCTCCGCCCCCTGGCTGCACTGAAAAATTCTGTCCACGTAAGTTATGAACAGAATCAATGACAAAGGGCAGCCCTGGCAGAGTCCATCTGCCACTTTGAAGGGGTCCAACTTACAACCGGCAATGCGAACCAAACTCTTGCACCGCTTGTACAGAGACTGAAACAATGAACCCACTATCCCATACTCGCGTAGCACCCCCCACAGTGTACCTCGAGGAACACGGTCAAATGCCTTCTCCATGTCCACAAAACACACGTAGACTGGATTAGCAATCTCCCGTGACCCCTTGAGGACCCTAGTGAATGTAAAGAGTTGGTCCAGTGTTCCACAGCCAAGATGGAGCCCGCATTGTTCCTCCAGAATCTGAGGTTCGACTATAGATCGGACTCTCTTCTCCAGTACCCCTGAAAAGACTTTAATGGGGAGGCTAAAGAGAGTGATGCCCCTGTAATTGGAGCACATCCTCCGGTCCTGCTTTGAAAGAGATGAATCACCACCCCAGTCTACCAATCCAGTGGCACTGCCTCCGATGTTTACACAATGTTACAAAGGCGTGTCAACCAGGACAGCCCCACATCATCCAGTGCCTTGAGGAAATCAGGGTGGATCTTATCCACCCCTGGAGCCCTGCCACCATGGAGCTTTTTAACTACCTCAGCGACCTCAGCTCCAGTTATGGACAGACCAGCCCCAAAGTCCTCAGACTCTGCTTCTTCCATTAAAGAAGGTGGGAATTAGAAGGTCTGAGAAGTATTCCTTCCACCTCCCGATGACATCACAGGTTGAGGTCAACAGTACTCCACCTTCACCGAGCACAGCGTTAGTGAAGTGCTGCTTCCCCTGGCCTCAGACGCGGGATGGTTTGCCAAAATCTCCTCGGAGCCAATCAAGAGTCTTTGTCCAAGGCCACATCGAACTCCTCCCACATCCAAGCTTTTGCTTCAGCAAATCTGCTCCAACTTACTACCAGGTGGTGATCAGTTGACAGCTCAACTCTGGACAATCTGAACAATCATTTGGTGCATAAGCACAAATGATTGTCAGAGCTCGTTCCCCCCAACCGAAGGTGCAGTGAAACTACCCTCTAATCTACTAGGGTAAACTTCAACACACAGGCACTAAGTCGGGTCACCAAAAGTAGACCCACTCAAGCTTGGCACCTCTCACCATGAGCAACTCCCGAGTAGAATAAAGTCCAGCCCCTCTCGAGGAGATCGGTTCAAATGACCATGCTGTGCATTGAGATTAGCCCAACTATATCTAGCTGGTACCTCTCAACCTCACACACAAGCTCAGGCTCTTTGCCCACCAGAGAGGTGACATTCCATGTTTTGGTAGGCCAGGGTCAGAGCGCCAAGGTCCCCACCTTTGGCTACTGCCCATGGCATTATGCACCCGACTCGTATGGCCCCTCCTGCAGGTGGTGGGCCCACAGGACAGCAAATTCCGTGTAGCTCATTCAGGCTGAACCCGGCCAGGTCCAATTTGGTAGAGACCCGGCCACCAGGCACTCGCAATTGAAATTGCCCCTGACCGCATAGCTCCTAGGATCATTCAGGTGCACAAACCCCTCCACCACAATAAGGTGATGATTCAATGGAAAAAATTATTACTCAGATTAACATTTGTTTGCCCCATCGCTGAAAATATGAGTTTCTGCTTAGCTTTACGACCCCCACCCCCACAAAAAAATAACCTGCAATTTTTTTGTAGTTTATCATAAATATCTACAAATTTCATTCTTCACAAAATTATAGCTTGCATATATTTAGAACCATACTGTAATTAAACTGCTTTGTGATTCATTAAATTATTTGAAGAATACATAGTATTAAATGATTACATGAGCTCTATAAATAATATAAACCTTTTGAAAGAAATAGTTATTTTAATAAAGAAATCAGTCAGTCTTACAAATAAAAAAAGTAGTTAAGTTATTTTGTGCAGTACAAAGGTAATATTTGGTTTATTTTTTAAAATATAAAATTATAGTACATACATACACTGTTTCCCCTAGGAAAAAAATCACCCAAAGGCAGCGAGGACAGGTTCCAGCCCCACTCTGACCCTGATTAGGAATAAGGAGGACAGGAAAAGGATTTTTCTTTTTAGCAGGAAACAGACATTTAATTATAAAACATGATTTCTTTTATGTTAATCTGAATCACTTTAGTGTTGTTTGTAAATATATTTGACAGTTTTGTAGGAATGAATACGATTGTAACGTTTGTTCAAAATAAACCTGTTTCTTATATTCTGCTCCAGAAGTGGACCATCGACTCTGTCTTTGTTCAGAGAATCATGCAGCAGTTCACAGACAACATACAAAAGTGCAGGTAAATTATTTTGTATATTGTGCTGTTTAATTTTACTATTGTACTTAACCACCTAATATTTCTTGTTATTTTACCTGTTGACTAAAGATGAATTTTTCCCACTTGTTTCTGTTCAGAGATTTCATCCCTACTCTCTGTGAAGAACATGGTGTGTCTCAGGAGAAAAATCGTCGCTCACTGGGCTCAGGTGAACTTCACATCTCCTCTGACCACAGCTTCAGTACTGAAGACAATCCAGAATTTACTCAGGTACACATCACACCTCACTCTGACCATGTTCTCTATAGAGAAGAATCTGGTTAAAACATCCCTGACTTTAACCAGAGTCATGAAGAAATTTGCTTCTCAGTAACAGAATGGCAAAATTTATGTACAAAAAATAAAACACTACATAACATTGTAATGCTTCTTTATTATTTTCATTTGTCTCATCCAGTCTACAGCATCTGAGACTGAAGCAGAATTTAGATTCACAAAATGTTTTTTCACCCATCTACTGATGTGGGGGGTGGACTGCATTCATTAATCCGTTTTTTTAATTGCTGGACATCTTTTGGGGGTTTCCTGAGGAAGGACCTGTGAAGTTAGAGCTGTCAGCTTGGGCTGCACTGGGGTCAGGCAGGTGTGGATAAATATTCTTGTAAGGGGGTGATTGAACTGAATTATTGCCATCTATCTTTGTTTGAACTTCAGGTGACCCTGTTTGTGGCTCTTGTTGGCCTAAAACTGTGCGGGGGTGAGGGGNAGGAGGAACATGCAGAGATACGAGCAGCTCAGCAGACTGCAGAAGAACAGGATGGTGTGGACATTGTTGACTCAGCTGTGGTACTTGCTGATGAATAACAAAATGACAACTTCATAAATAAGAACACAACTAAACGTTTATAACAGAAAAAGTGAATTGATGCTGAGAATTTTTAAATTGAAAGAAAACAGATCTGATGCATCTGCCTTTGAGAAGGATGATAATGGAAAGGCAATGATATGTCCACATATTCCAAATTTCAAATAGTTTATGCATTTCTAATATTTTAATGAATTCGGCAGACAGAGGGTTTGATGTTGCAGAAYCTGTTGGACTGAAAATCCCAGCTTTCATTAAAGGTCTAACACCTCTGGGTTAACTAGTTCATGTTGTGCTCTGACAAACCTGGCTCCCATTGTTAAATCTTCAGGGTTAAACATTATGAAACTGTGATATTGCACAGTAAATGAATAATTTCATTAAAGAAAAGATAACTACGATGTATCATTTATGTAAAAAGAATTTATTGAATGTTAATTATGGTACTTTTGTGAATAMAAATATATTTTGCAGCCTGAAATATTTGTGGTTCTGTCACATGATGTCATGATGCTCCTGTACTGAGAGGTGATGATGATGAGACCTCCTCTCCTCACAGTCAGCTGGTGTGGTGGGACGCCTTCATCTCAGTGTARGCTTGAAAATAAAAATTAAGAAAAATAAGACTTTGAACAAACAGTTTAAATATTTCTGATATACTTTTTATTGACAGACATAAAAAAACAGACCAGTGAAAAGAATTTACAAATAATGAAAAAATGCAGTATTTTTACTAAACGTTAAAATATTAGGATGTACATTTAACATTTTTGATCTCATGTTAACAGAATTCAGATTAAATAATCTGACAGTTTTATAAAGACTTAAACTCTGAAACAGAATTCAGGTGTTTCATTCATTAATGGCAGAAAGAGATTTGTATCAGAAATAATTATGAGCTGAAATATTTTAGAGCAAGTGCTATAGCATTAATATATTTCTGGACATGATGTAAATAAACATTAAATACAGTATCTCTGTATCTGAGCCAAACATTTATTTTCACTGTCTTTAAATGTTGTAATGTGTTTATTTTACTATCATCTGAGTGCTGCTTCATTATTCAGTCAACAATACATTAATATGATGAATGAATATCTCTGTAAACATCCAAGTCAAAACATCAGGTTTCCATTTCTTTCCACTAACTACGTGGTTCTTACCTTGACTTTAATGATGAACACTTCCTGGTTGTACACCTGCACTGTAGCTGTGCACGCTGCCACGTGCACAGAAGTTTAAAAAAAGGTGCCAGGCAGAAGAAGTCCACACCATTCCTCCTATTATTCCTCGTATTTTTGTTTCTCCTTCCATGGATGGGTGAACGAAGTACTGTACATCAGAAAAATGAACCGTGTTTCTCTGGACGAGGCTGTAGCGGGAGTCACGTGACTGAAATGATCCAATAGCAACACAACACAGCTATACATCTGAGTGGATGTGCAGGCACGACAGCCAAACCCATTTGTTCTCTGATTGGATGTTACATCTATGATTGACAAGACATTGACCAATTAGCTGGAGGCAGAAAAACTTGGTCAGAATTCGTACTTGTAAAGTGAAACTCACATGCAAGTTTTAAACTGAACAGAGAGATTTACACGTAGCTTTTTGCTTTGTACCTGTAAACAGACCTTAACAAAAATGATTGTAACTTGTGTAAATATTTTTATAGATACAAATCTTACTTTTACAGACACAAATCTTATTTTTACAGATACAAGTCTTATTTTTACAGATACAAATTTTATTTTCACAGATACAAATCTATTTTACACAGACACATTCCTATTTACATATCCAAAAGTTACAAATCTTAATCTACAAATACAAAGTCAGATTTACAAGTACAAATTATATTACACTAAAATTTGTGCCCATAGGCTCCACTTATCAGGGGTCTGACCTGCGTCAACACACACTTCAGACGAAGCTCCGAATCGAAACTTTAAAAAAAAACCTTATGTGTGTTTGAACAAACTCCTGCGATAGGCTATGACGTGAAGGCATAGTTGTTTTTTAAAACCGTCAAAGCTCCGAAAACTTCAAGAAATATCTATCTATCCGTACGTTTTCTTCCATTACAATCCTACTAGTTAGCTGAGGGGATGTCCCCCGGAGAAGTCACTTGCGTTTTCTTCCTCGGACACTAGAGGCACTACAGTTCTCCTAAATTTGCCTTGTTTTTTGGAAAAAAAAGGATGTTATATAGACGCGCTTGTAATTATTAACTAGATCTTCGGGATGGACCTTTTTGGTTTATAAAAAATGGTAGAATGACAAGGATGGGACATTGTTCAACAAAGCAGCAGAGCTGAATGACCAGACCAAGACAATAATCTAAAAGGTAAGTGCAGTTTTATTTACAGGTGGAGTTTGGTTTTGGACATCAGCTGAAAAGGAGGAGAACGTAGAAGGTGAGTATTGGTTCTTGGAAGAGTAATTTGTTGTAGATGTTTTCTTGTTAATATGTGATTCTTTCTTACAGATTTTCCAGAGGCGAAGAGTTCCAAAGGAGGAGGTTTTCAAAAGCAGGTGGCAGTTCTTCAGGCAGAGTGGCTGTGAGGGTTCCGTGGTGAGGTTCTTTGTATTCTGACCCAACTTGGAGTGAGGACTTCTTAGCATGAGGTGTGGCTTCTGTGATCTAGGTAATTAATCCACCTTGAACAAAGGATGAATGAGGTAAGTACAAAAATATTCTTTAACATTGAAACTAGGAGCTAGATACTACCATAAAGGTTAGATGCATCAGCGTGGATCAACTGAAGGAGGAGGCTTATACAGCTGCAGCTGATCATCAATCACCACACAGGAACAGGGGTAGAACTGATTCTTCACATAGAAAAGGTTCATATCAAGTCATCAGCTCTTTAAGTTTTGATTTAGAGATTAGAAAGATTATTTTAATATTTTGGTTAACAAAAGTTATTTTATTTTAGTTACAAAGTTACTGCGTTGTGTTTTATCAATTATTAATATACACTTATTAATACATATGTGCTAATTTCCAGCAAAGGTGTCTATAATTTAGACCTCAGTATCTTCTGAAAAGCAGACTTCTAGATGGTGGACATGTGCCCACGATCCGGCTTTTCACGTAGGACTAACACCGGGGAATAGAGAGTTTAACCTTGCTGGATTTCACACCTAAAAGCCCTAATAAGAGGTGATCCGGTTGGACTGTAGCAATCCTCAGTTGCCACCGTTAGGTTTGCAAAATTGCTTTATCCAAACGGGCCTCTTCACATATTCATATATGCATACATTCACACACACACACCTGAGATCGCTGATTCTTTTCGAGTTCGCCGACTCTGGGGTACCCCTTTGAAACTTAGAAACACCGTTTTAGTTTCTAGCATAACATGCATGAACACCGCAGCATGTAAGGACTCAAACCTATATATTTTAGCTATTTTAGGCAAATATACGTCGATAAATTGCCGGGACCCGACACCCTAGAGTAAACAAAACGCTGTTGTTTACTTCACGGTCTGTTAGGAAACGCCATCCTACACACGACTTAATCTTTCATGCAAAAGATTTTTATACTCACTTAACGTCTGTCTGGTGTAGAAATGCAGTTCGGAAATCCTCGGCAAACTGCTGATGACAGGTGTAATCACCAGCCTACAATGTCAGCCCAGTAGAGAAACGTTATCCTCCAGGACTTTTCTTTCAGACCTGTTGGTCTGGCCATGCACAGCTCGACACGCCTGAGAATTCAGATGGCAGCGGTGGAGTCGCCAGGGATCAGGGTCGCTGGCACCAAAAATGTTGGAGTGAAATTAATTACACCGTAAGAAAAAACCAGACAGACATGCAATTTTGATCAGTTTACCTTTGCAAAGCGAGAAATTCAGCCAGAGTTTACTAATGGTGCATTCACACCGAACGCGATTTCAGCATCAGGAGCAGCAGGTTTACATGCAAAGTCTATGGTGGATGTGCTTCAAGCAACGTC
>NW_013953173.1:105422-107578 GCF_001266775.1 Austrofundulus limnaeus
GTGCACAAGCTTCAAACTTCAGCGTTGGCTGCGATTTTGAAGCTGAAATCGTGTTCGGTGTGAACGCACCATTAGCTTTTGAAGGCCAGAAAGTCTGGAGAAGTTCTGAGGCTTTGCTTGGGAAGCTGTTTTTTATTGCAGAGAGAGAACTGAGAAAAACACATCTTGACCAATCACATCACAGAGACTTGTTCTTATCAGTAGAGCAGCAGAGGCTGAAATTTATGGCAGGCCTGCTCTCAGCCATGCAGCAGAGAAAAACAAAGGTTCATTCATTAAGAGTGTGATTACACATTCAAAGAACCTGGTTAATACAATTGAGAACCTGGTTAATACAATATGATCAATACAAAATGATAAAGTAACACTATTCTCATTTCTAAATAATTACCTTAAAATTTACACTCAACAGTATGTGTTCACAGCTCCATGATTGTAATCTAATTTTTAAAAAAGGTAAATGATGTAAATTTATTTTCTTAAATTTTATTCAAAATATAAGGTCCTACGAATCATTTTGTTTTTATTAATTATATTGAGTGTTGCATTTGTTTAAAACAGATTCTCTGTGTTCAGTTTTACTGCTCTGTTTGCAGCCCATTCTACTTTTAAAGAAATAATTTTCATTTGGCCTTCAAAATATTGCAAATATTTTATAACAGTCTGTTGTTCTCCACTGTGCATGTGAGTATCTGGGACTCTCAGCTTCAGTCCTGTTATCAGTACTAATATTACAGTTATTAATAACTAAATATATAAAAGAGTTTAGTTTATATAATGTTACACATTATTACATAAATTTTCAGACAAATAGAACTGTTCAATAAATAATGGTACACCCTGTGATTAAGGGCTATGATTTATTGATTGTTAATTTTGCACCTTTAAAAAACTCACAGGTTTATGTCTGGGATCAACATAGATTATATAAAAAAGAAGTTTTTTTTTACTATGTCTGGCACCAGTAGATATTTTCCAGATTAACTGAGCAACACCTTTTTCTGTCTACATGTAGAATTAGACTCGAGATTGGCAGCTGCAGTGAGATGAATGTGATGATCTGAATGAACTTTTAAGCATTTAGCTTTCTTTAGGATTAAAT
Organism: Austrofundulus limnaeus; assembly: GCF_001266775.1. NCBI lineage: Eukaryota > Metazoa > Chordata > Actinopteri > Cyprinodontiformes > Rivulidae > Austrofundulus > Austrofundulus limnaeus. Next base: position 106,525 of record NW_013953173.1, read on the forward strand.
GCTTTGATTTTCACTGAACTAAAGAAGCAACCATTTTTTTAGTTATGATGCAAATCCATCTAGGGAGGATTTCTGTTGTCCATCACAGCCAGATGATTCAACTGTAACTCAGGTAAAGGCCCTTGTCCATCTACTCTTCATGCCTTGCTCAGTTTTAGCGCTGACTTCAGGCAGAGTTTTGCTGCTCAGCTTCCACCATCAATGCACACACACAAGCATCAGGTTCCTGTTGACTCCGCAGCTACTTTTATGAGCCGTGAAAAATTGTAAATTAGCCTTTGCTTGTGCATCTTTTGCGTGGTTGCAGTGCTGCATGTGCACAAATATCTATCTTTATCTTATTCTTCTTTTGACTCTGTCAGTTTAGGTGAAGAGTAGTAGTAGTAACGGAGCTAGCCAAAACACCTATCAGGATTTACACTACAGTACTGTGTCTGATACATAGCAGCATAGAGTAAAAAAAATAATTAATTTACCTCATTTTGATGTTTTCTCTTTTTACAAAGGGGTGTAGTTGACCAACAACGAAAAATTGTTGGTTGTCCGCTTTTGGGCACTCTTCTCATTTCTTCGAACTACTGTACATCCACACTCATACCATTAACTGCTTCCACAACAATTGGTGCACGTACCGTCAGTGTTGCAAACTCCTGAGCAAGAAAAGTCCCTATTGGCTGTCCTAAAAGTCGCTAGAAGTCGCTAGATGACGTCATCACTTAATTTACATAGTTGGGATGTTTGCCAATAATTGTGATCTGAGCTATAGGAGAGATGATGAAGAGAAAAAAAGTGAATAAAAACATTAAATATGTTTAGAACTGCAATTAAACCTAATGAAATAAAAATAATTATATGACTTCAATGCTTAGATCTACATAAATTAAATTTGTGGGAATTTAAATTTAAAGTGTGTCAATTTTGTCAATTCTTTTAGCCGAAATTGAGATAATCACTAACGAAAACAATAAAAAACATGTCTAATCATTGCAGACAAAGACCTTGTTTTATTATTTTTACCTTATAAAAAGCTGTTTATATCTCCATGGTCGCGGGT
>NW_013953173.1:109148-112314 GCF_001266775.1 Austrofundulus limnaeus
TCCCCTAGCTATTTAGGTATAATAGAACCTCATAAATATAAAACAATTTTTTTAAATTAAGAGTTAAAAACATTAATTTATATTTTGTTTAAAATAAAATGAAAATTTATATAAAAAAGTAGCTCCTCTGAATAAGGACAACCAGTCTAAAACCAATGTTTTCAAATGAAGATGGAGGTTCTACTGTGAGGATCTGCGTGTGTCTTTTGATTGTCCTCTGCTATGCCTCCCTCTGGTGTTTGTCTTGTGTCTTTCCTGCCCAACTTATTCCTCAGTCTTTTCTGGTTCCTCCTAGGTTCTTTCACACCTGTCTGTACTTGGTAATCACTCAGCTGTATCCACTTCCACTCATCCCAGTTCCTACTTAACTGGTTTACCTCTCTCACTGTCTCGTCTGTTCATTGTTAATCCATGTTTGGTTGTTCGCTTCAGCTTCATGTTTCCTGTTGTTGTAGTCTCGCCTGGACTCCTGAAATTTTTCTAAGTTTTTTCCACCACGTTGGCGTTTTGTTTAATGAACTTTATTTTATTTCGAGCCTCGCCTTGCCTGTCTGCATTTGGGTCCACCTCGCTGCCTAAACCTGTCAGAATGAATGGACCACAACCGGACCCAGCAGGTGGGAAAAAGTTTTTGTTTTCTTTTGAAGAGGACTTGGAGATCTTTAAGATCGAGGCTTTCCTCCACACACAAGATCATTCTGTGGATCTATGGGTCGGTTGCGTTGCCACACAGGACTTCATTGATCTGGTGGCCCTGTTTCCCCACCTGACGACCCATCCAGGTGTGGTGGATCTTTTTTCTTAAGCTCTGAAGAAGCTCCGGGTTCTCAGAGCCGTCCTCTTCTCCACTAGTTTCACGTCTGCTGCAGCACCAGGTCTCGTCACGTCTGCTGCAGCACCAGGTCTCGTCACGTCTGCTGCAGCACCAGGTCTCGTCACGTCTGCTGCAGCACCAGGTCTCAGCACGTCTGCTGCAGCACCAGGTCTCAACACGTCTGCTGCAGCACCAGGTCTCAACACGTCTGCTGCAGCACCAGGTCTCAACACGTCTGCTGCAGCACCAGGTCTCAACACGTCTGCTGCAGCACCAGGTCTCAACACGTCTGCTGCAGCACCAGAGATCTTCACGCCGTCTGCGGCTGAGACCTCCACGCCGTCTTCTGCCGAGCCGAAGATTTCCCGCTCTGCCGAGCCAACTGTTTCCTGCGCTCTATGGGAGGAGACCACCTCCTCTTCCTCGTCAACCTTGTCTCGCTGCCGTCGCTGAAGTAAAGCGGCTGCTGCCTCAGGGCAGGTTCCGACTGCCCAACCTCCTTGCTTTGTCGACTCACCAGGTTGTTTTGGCATCCCTAGAGGGGAGGAAGCTGCAGCGCCAGAGATCTCCACGTCAGCTGCAGCCTCCAAGCTCTCCCAGGGGTGATAGTGGAAAAAAAATCCTGAGCCTGAAATCCCCCCCATTCCCAACACACGCACACACGCACGCATTTCTGTTTGCATATGTTGATAATACCAACGTACTACTATCAAAAAAATCTTTACAAGGCCGATGTTGTTCAAGCAAATCAAGAAAAATGCAGTTTAAAGTAATTTTGTACTGAGCAGACCTGTGATTACCTCTGATACATTATTTAAATATTAATTTAACAACACAACTGCAAAATCACCGTTCCACTGTCAACCTTTATCATCAAGCATCAACATGCACATTATGATGTTTTTTATGATTAAAAAAAGATCAATATATGATCCTTGTTGTAGCTAAAATTTGAACATTAAAAACCTCATGACTGATATTTATACAGACAAAACCGGTCAACAAAACAGAATCTATGTGAAAACTGTCATTTATATTTCACATTTAATTATTAAATATATTACACTTTTCATAAAGCCTGGTTCCAAGTATAATCAATTTTGCTCATTAAAATCCCAAATGTCCTGTTTGAAAATGGTATAATAATATAGTATATAACAGCTGATATGATGGGATGTAAAACTATTATTAAATTATTATTATTATTAGTAGACCCAATAAGCCAGGTTCTGGAGCAGGTCTCTCCCTCCTTCTCCCCTACTGTAAGACCCATAGACTTACATATAACGATCACTAGTCTAAGCCCCACCCATCCTGTCCACTGGTAGCGTCTGTGACAGTACGGAGGAGCAGAAACAGAGACCTAACAGGGCAACAGATTACAGCCCCCCATAGAAACTAATAGATAAACAACAAGCTAAACTGGATCTGTTTCACAGATTATCTTCATGTTTTTACAATAAATTAATAATGTTAATTTAGTTCAACAATCATGTAAAACGGCAGATTTATACCAGAAAAAAATTATAAGCAGAGTTGCACATAAGCGGTGCGCAGGTACGCATGTGCGATCAAAAAAGGAAAAAGCGCACCAGATGGGATGTCATAAAGCTCCCTTGCGTACCTAAGATTGTACCTGATTGTTTGTCAAAACAACAGGTAGCAGGGCTCTAGAGTGCGACCAGTTTGGTCGCAAACGTGACCTGATTCTTTAAAAAAAAGAAAAAGAATCCAGCTGCACTGGTGTGAATGGGTCGTTGTTCGGCGCACCAGAGCGGGACCCTGATATAAGGATTAAATGGACACTGCCTTCAACAAATCAGATAAAGTCCAGAGCCGTTTTGTCTAATCAGAGCAGAGCAGGGCAGGACTTTCAATGAGAGCATGTGTGGTTGAAGCAGTGGACTGGCTCGTGTCGACTCGAGCTGCTGCAGAGATCAGTCCATACATCTCCTCCTGCACTTTGCTCCTGAACTACCAGAGACTTTGGTCTGTAAAACCTAACTTTAGCTATGTTAAATATGTGTTCAGAATGTTGTTATTGACCAGATCTGTCCAACTCTGTGTGAGTGACTAAACTCTCGTCCTGAGAGACTGCTGTGATGGGAGAGCGTCGCTGTGCGCGCAGGCTGTCTGTGAGATTCACTGAGTTTTTCTAATTAAACCACATTAACTAACAGAACATTTGTTTGCCCCATATTAAAGCAAAGATGATTCTCTGTTTAACACCCCAGTCAAAAAAAAAACATATATATTAAAAAAATATATAAACAACTTGCCATGTTCTCTAGGTGAAAGAGTTTTAAATCTTATATTAATTTATCATAAAGATCCACAAATTTCATTCACAAT
>NW_013953173.1:113445-131417 GCF_001266775.1 Austrofundulus limnaeus
CATTTATATTATTTTACACTCTGTAGGTCTAAATATTAATCAGACATTTATAATATTATTTTACACTCTGTAGGTGTAAATATTAATCAGAGGACAAATCAGCTGTAATATGTAACAGTTTGTGTTAAATTGCAGCATGATTCAACAGTGTTACACTCTGTATATATGCTCCACAAGCTAACATCTGCTAACCAGTTCAATAAATAACAGTGATCACAGCGACTTTACAAGATTATTTTAATTTTAAACTGTTACATTATGTTCTGCTCAGATCACATTGAGCTAAATAAGATCAAATCTGCTGACTTGTGTTGTGAAATGAGACGTTTTCCTGTTTATCTTCTGTTAATAAATCCATAACACAAACAGCTTTTCTGGCATTATTTAAAACATTAGATAGATTATATAAATTGTAAAATATTAATAGTAATTGGATTAATATTATTATTAATAGTTTTTATGATTTCTGCATTGTCACTCCTTTTTTCTGCTCTGTTGCCAACATGTACAGTAATGGGAAATCCAAACTCTTGCCCGTTTAGCCGATCACACGGTCACATGGTTTTTGTGCACTCCTATTTTATAGAACCTCCTTGGTCAGATCTCAGAGCGGCTCACGTCCTTTTTCCCCTTGGTTCTGTAGTTTTTGGCTGCTTAAAAAGTAACTTTAGGCTTTGGTCAGAGAAAAGATCAGAGGCTTTTTATTTTATTTTATTTTTTGGCTCTACAGAAAGATGAAGCTGACAGTGGATTGATCCACGGGATGCGTTTCCTGCTCGCGACACGCATCAAACTGGACTGGCATTTTAAGAAAATAAAGTGTGGGGTACACCATTTATCATCGTTCCATTTCTTATCTACCATTTCTTATCGATCTACTACACATAATAAAACAATTTAAACACTGGGTTAAAGTTTGAAGTCTCTACTTTTAGCTTGAATGCAAACAGCGTCTCAGAGAAGGTGCACCTTTCCAGTTAGAGCGGTTTAAATGGACCAAGTGATGCGTGGCAGAAGGTATCAATTAATTGACTGGAACATTTTTTAAATCTAATAAACCATTATTCGATGTATCTGTTGTGTTCAAATTCATTGTGGCTGTGCCACTAGATGTCACTGTTGGATAAGAAGTGAGGGGGAAGGAGGGGATGTAGAAGAAGACTTGTGAGGAAACTGTATGTTCTGCCATGCTTGCTGTTCCATAAAGATTGAAGCTGATTCTGTCTCCATCTGCCATTAATTACAACATAAAGTGGCGACGAGGGATGACTCACGTTAACTGCTGCTTTCTACAACTTGCTTGGATTATTTTGTGCAAGGATGGCTTCTAATGCCCCTTTTCCGGATTTTTTTCTGCCTGCTCCGGGGGAGCCTGCCATTCCATTTAAGGCCTGGGTGAAGATTTTCAATAACTACTGCTTAGTGATCGATGTGGAAGGACAAAAATGGACAGAAGTAAGACAACGAGCTCTTTTACTTCACTGTTTAGGCACAGAGGGGCAGAGGATATTCTACACATTGCCTAACACAGGAGACATGTTGTCAGCTGCAATACAGGCTCTACATGACTACTTCACACCCAAGGTAAACATTGTTGTGGAACGACACACATTTCGGAGGCGAATTCAGTTAGCAGAGGAATCAATCACTCAGTATGTTGCAGCTTTACGGCAGCTAGCTGCTACTTGTGAGTTTGCTAATGGTGATGATATGATACGTGATCAATTAGTGGAACATGTGGCAAATCCACGCATAAGAGAAAGACTGTTGCTAAAAGAAAAGCTAACTCTGGATGAGGCTCTCGCACCTGTTTTCGTTGTGGATCAGACAAACATCTRGCAAATGCACCAGAATGTCCAGCCAGCACAGTGGTATGTAAAAACTGTAACAAAAAAGGACATTATGCCCACGTCTGTAGGTCGGCTGCACAGACTCACAGCGTACATGAAGTGGAAATTCCTGAATACACTCTGCTTTTGCTGCAACAGTCAGAATCACCAGCCAAACTACATTGCACCTTGGATATTCAGGCAGGGTCATCAAAAAAGGCAGTTACATTGACAGTGGATACAGGAGCAGCAGTATCTGTGCTACCAAAACACATAGTGGAGGAATACTTCAAGGGAGTGCCCCTGCATCCACCTGMAGCTCGACTGGTGACCTATTCCAAAGCCCCAATCACAGTACTAGGATGCATGCCTGCTACAGTGGTAAGACACAAGGAAAAATGTAAAACAAACTTTTATGTGACAGAGAAGGGAACCGCATTAATGGGGATGGATCTGATCACTGCACTTAAGCTTTGCATTGAAGGAGGTACAGTGCTTTCTACTACACCTGCCCGCAATTTGCCTGCTTCCAGTTCAGTTATGCAGCTCYCTACAGCAGATAAAGATGTACCAACTGTGGGGTGTGTTAAAGGATTTATGCACYAAGTCAAAGTATCTGAATCTGTTGTGCCTGTTCGCCAGAAACTACGCCGTCTGCCTTTCGCCGTCAGAGCAGCTGTGTCGGAGGAACTGAACAGATTACTCTCTGCTGGGGTGATCGAAAGGATTGATGCATCACCTTGGGTCTCACCCATTGTGGTGACTCAAAAAAGAACAGGTGGCATAAGAATGTGTGTGGATCTACGTGAACCTAATAAAGCCATAGTGGTGGATAGTCATCCGCTACCACACATGGATGAACTGCTTGCAACATTAAGTGGCTCTACATTTTTTTCCACAGTGGATTTGGAGAGTGCTTACCACCAACTTCCGCTCCACCCAGACAGTAGGGATTTGACTGCATTCATAACTCATGAGGGTCTTCTTCGGTTCTGCCGTGTACCCTATGGATTAGCATCTGCTCCAGCAGCTTTTCAGAAGATGATGTCTGTGGCCCTGAAAGGTGTGTCAAATGTCCAGAACTACCTTGATGACATAATTTGCTTTGGACGCACTAAGGAACTTCATGATGTTGCACTGAAGGAAGTGTTGCAGCGCCTTAACAATGCAGGTCTGCGCATCAATGAGAATAAATGTCAATTCAGACAGACTAGTCTTCGATTTTTGGGACACACGGTAACAGCACAGGGCATTGAACCAGATAAAGAGCATGTCCAAGCCATTGCCCAAGCACCTCTGCCGAAAGACGCTGCCACCCTCCGTTCCTTTCTGGGGATGCTGTCATGGTACAACAAATTCATTCCCAATCATGCCACAGTGGTTGAGCCACTGCGCGCCTGCCTCCGCAATGACTCTGAGTACAAATGGAYAGCTGAGGCTGATAAGTGTTTTGATGAAGTCAAGCACCTGCTGCTGAACAGTTCAGCACTGGCCYTGTACGACCCAGCTTTACCAAGTATCGTCTCCACTGATGCCTCAGATTATGGCATAGGCGCCGTGTTCACACAGATCCACCCAAACGAAGTTGAACGAACAGTGGCATTTGCTTCAAGGACCCTTACACAGGCAGAAAGGAAATATTCAACTGTTGAGAAAGAAGCTTTAGCCTGTGTTTGGRCAGTCGAAAAGTGGAGAACATATCTGTGGGGCCACAAGTTTACTCTGCGCACTGATCACCAGGCCCTTACAACACTCCTATGTACCWAAGGTGCTGATAGAGCTGGGCTGCGCATCGTCAGGTGGTCAGCACAATTACTATGCTTCAACTATGATGTGGTTTACAGAGCAGGCACACAGAATCAAACTGCYGACTGTTTGTCAAGATTGCCACTACCTACTACAACGACTACGCCTGTGACAGAGGCAGAGCCTGAGTTGGTTGCGATGCTCACTACAGCACAAACTGCCATTACACCTGATGAGTTCAAGTCTGCTTCTACAGAGTGCATAGAGCTCTCTGCCCTGCGTGCACAGATCCAAAGAGGGTGGCCTGCTTCTTCAAAATCTCTGACTTCAGAGTTGCAGCCATACTTCAGGATATGGGATGAACTGAGTGTGCATGACGATTTAGTACTTCGTGGATCTCGTTTCGTGGTGCCTGTGGCTTTAAGAAAGACTTTAGTTATATTGGCACATGAGAACCTTCAGGGAATAGTATGAACCAAGCAACGTTTACGAGAGTTGTATTGGTTCCCAGGAATGGATACCCTGGCCCAATCATACATCTCAGCATGCACACTCTGCCACAGCTTGGACCGTACAGCAAAGACTGTTGCTGCACCATTACAACCAGTACCCTGGCCTGCTGGACCATGGACTAAGGTGGGTCTAGACATAGTGGGACCCTTCGAGACAGCACCATGGAACTRTAGGTATGCTATTACTATCACCGATTATTACTCCAAGTGGCCAGAAGTGGCATTTACAGCCTCTGTTACWAGTGAGGTTATGGTGGACTTTCTCAACACTACATTTAGTCGCCATGGCAATCCAGAATATATTGTGACTGGCAATGGTCCACAGCTGACATCAGCCACATTTTCCACCTTTTTGAAAGAGCGAAACATTGTACACATCAAAACATCCGCGTATCATCCGGCGGCTAATGGTGCTGTGGAAAGGTTTAATCGTGTACTTAAGGACTGCATACAAGCTGCCGTTGTTCAAGCTGCTCCATGGAAAAAGACTGTGACAGCTTTTCTTCAGACTTACCGTGCAACTCCACATGCCACCACAGGAGTGTCCCCTTTCGAGTTGTTGTTTGGCCGGAAAATGAGAACCAAACTTGCCATTTTACCATTACCATTCCATGACAACACTGATGCTGGAGTGCACCAGCATGTCTCTGATTGTCAGCACAGGATTAAAGCATACTGTGACAGAAGAAGGGGAGCACGTGCACCCACTCTCAAAGTGGGAGACAAAGTGAGAGTCAAGAAGCAAACCCATGTCTTCAAAGGACATCCCAAATTCACAGACCCCATAATAATCCAAAGGCAAGTGGGTCCCTGTACATATGGATTATCAGATGGACAGATCTGGCATTCTTCTCACCTGGCCTCAGTACCTGATGTGGGGGAGACAGCAGCTGATCAGGATGGACAGGGAGAGGAGACAGCCAAGACACCTCCAGATCAGCAAGGAGATGACACAGCCAAAGATCGTGCTCCAGAGAGACACAGGAAGGACCAGGCACACTTGGCGAGAGAACGAAGACCCCCTGATTGGTTAAAAGACTTTGAGACTTAAGGTTCACAAAACTGTAACAAGGCCCGCCTTTATCCTTCGGTTTGTATATGAATGTTTTAGCACGATTGGCAAGATTAGTTCTGTTCTGCTGCTTAGTTAATTTTGAAGAAGTTGTTACGCATAGAGGGAGGTAATTCTTTATGCTGTGGGGGGATGTTGTGTTCAWATTCATTGTGGCTGTGCCACTAGATGTCACTGTTGGATAAGAAGTGAGGGGGAAGGAGGGGATGTAGAAGAAGACTTGTGAAGAAACTGTATGTTCTGCCATGCTTGCTGTTCCATAAAGATTGAAGCTGATTCTGTCTCCATCTGCCATTAATTACAACATAACAGTATCCCTAGTTAATATTGTTAAATTACAACTAAGGAAACATAAACAGCCTGTTATAACAGATAGGCTGCACACTCCCGCACAGCGGCAGACAAATAACTTTTTTCACAACACCTGACTCAGTTTCTCTCAGTAAACACAGACCTGTTGGTCAGATGTTGTTTCCCAGGTCACTGTGATTAAAGCCATGCCTGCCTCTCTTCCCCAGCTCCACCTGTCTGCTGTTCAGCTAACATTAGTATCCATCTGCGAGGCTCATCTCTCTCAGGGGAAGAAATCAATAAATTTATTTCCGCTGGCTTTTCTTCTCTGACAGCTGGTTTTTAAAAGTCCACCAGCTTCAATATCATTTCCAGTTCTTTTTCAAACTTGTTCTAACAAAGAAATTTATTTTTAGCACCGCTCCAACTTCTGCTGGATCAAAGTTTGTCCAAGTCCCGCCTCCATCTGATTTCTGATTGGCTAGTAGACCTGTCTAGTGTGTTTAAAGAGAAATCTGTTCCTCTGATAAGTCCAGAGAAATGTCTGTTAAATTTGGTCGGGGACCTTTGATTTTATTTTTATTATTTTCTTTCCCCTGGAGGAAAGCCGGAAATCTGGCACGGTGCCGGATTACTATCAGCCCTGCTCTCCACATCGGCTGCAGCATCAGAGATCACCTTGTCTGCTCCAGCATCATCATCAGCATCAGCATCCAAGTTCCCAGAGTCCTATGAGTATCCAGAGGCCATCGAAGACTAATCAACTAAGACTAATAACTGTTCAGAGTACGACTCTGATTATGAATTTTATCCTGACTATGATACTGATAGTGAACCTGAGTACGATCCAGACTTTGACCTCAAGAGCGACCCCTTCTGTCCAGAGTATATTGGGTACTCCTTATATCCACCTGAGCTTGACACACCAGTTCCAGTCTCTTTGTCATCAGTCCCAGTTCCTACGTCATCACCTTCTGGTACTGCTCTTACATCATCTTCACCCGACTGTCGAGAGTTCCAGTCTCCTGAGTATCGAGACAGAGTTCCTTTGACACCACCACCAACCTTGTCTGGCCTGAATCTTCAGAGTCTGAATCTTCAGAGTTTGAATCTTCAGAGGATTCAGACTCGCCTGTTCCAGTCTCTTCATCAGTTCTTGCCTCAGAGTCTTCAGTTCCTGCCATCCTTGAATCATTGACATCGCAGCTTTCTCCATCGTCACCAACTGGGTCTCCATCCTTTCCATCTTGTCCATCCTCATCGTCTTCTTCCACATTGTTTGGTCTCAAGTCTCCACATGCCTCCAAGTGAGCAGTTCCAGTCTTTGCCTCCACAGTTAAAGTTCACCTGTCAACGTTTCCAGTCACAGAGTCTTCTGTTCCAGTTCCTGCTTCATCCCCATCATCAGCTGCCACTTCTCCCCAGGCCCTGGGTTGTATTGTGAAGTCCCCTGGCCAAGCCAAGTTTCCAGAGACCCCACTGACCTCTGAGTGCCCTGAGTCTGAGCCAGCCTCCAAGTCATCTAAGTCTACAGAGTTCACGTCGTTCAAGTCTCCACAGAGTCCACAGCCTCACCTCGGCCGAGCATCGGGCTGACCTCCTGAGAACCTACCTCGCTTTGGCTGACCTCCAGAGCCACTACCTCATTTTGGCTGAGCTCCGGGCCAACCTCCAGAGCCACTGCGTCATCTCGACTGGCCATTGGGCTGAGCTCACGAACTTTTGATTTCCCCAAGATGTTTCTAGGGTCGTCTTCACAGACATTTTTTTCTTCTTACCAGGATTTCCTGTCTGTTTTTAGTTCCTTGTTTTTACCTTTTTTTCTTTTCTCTTGTCTCCTTGTGGTATGTCTCGTGCCCTCCATCCTGTGTCTTGTCTGTACCCCCTCCACCCACCCATGCTTGAGTTCCTATAGTCATCGTCTGGAGACAACCTTTGGCAGGGGGTACTGTGAGGCTCTGTCTTCTGGTTGTCCTGTGCTATTCCTCCCTCTGGTGTTTGTCTTGTGTATTTCATGTCCAACTTGTTCCTCATTCTTTTATAGTTCCTCCTCTCAGCCATACAGATATAACATTATCAAAGACAAAAAAAGTAATACTGAACTGTAACTTGACATAAGATATTGCCTAACAGCATGCTTGTTAGCATATAGCATATCAAAGAATAGAAGTTCCCACCGTATTTTGACATTACCATAACTACTTAAAGTAAACATAAAATCAGAGGTGACAAAGTTAGCTCTTTCAAATAAATGAACACAAATACTAATTTTTTGCATATAAACTGCTAATTACAGGCATTGCTTTGAAGAAATCCAAATAAGAATGCACTCATGAGAGACATCCCAGAGGAAAGTTTTGTTGCTCAAATATATCTTTTTAAAAGCTCAGGAGACAAAAATGTGATTCTCATTTTATTCTCATTCTAGTTTTATTTGTGTCTAGTTACGTTCTCATGTGTTTCTCCTAAAATTCACTAGGAGCAATAAGTGAGACAAGCGATGAAGTCCTACTTGAGAAAATAGTGAGAACTGTTTATTGGCTCATTTATGTCTGCCAAGGAGCAAGAAACTAGTTTAATAAAAGCTACCATGGAGAATTAAACATTTAAATGACACACTTGTAAATTATCCATAAATGTCTTTATTTCAAATAATAATACATTAATAACAACAGTAAATGAACTGCCATTGAACAGAATATTTGCAGAGTATTGTTACTTTAAAACAGTATACAGTAACTACCGATATACAAGAATGAAAAGTACTTTTCTAAATAGTCTTGTAAAAGTAAAAAAAATAAAAAAAAAAATAAAAACAACCACTGAGTAAAATAAACAGAATCAGATATACTTTGCATTTTTGTTGAAACTGACAGTGAAAAATAAACATTGAGCAAATTCCAGAACATTTTAACAAATCTAGGCACAAGGATTTTTGAAATAACATGTTTTCATAACAGAAGTGGGTGAAAGTACTCTTAGTAGAGTTCCAAAGTTTTACTTGAGCTGTTTGTGAGGTAAGCATTTTCAATTCCAGTGGCACTATGAATTTTGTCAGTATTTAAGCCAGACCTTCATCTCCAGGCTTAAGGTAATCAAAAGAAGGTGATTAACAGTAGTCTTAAAGGAATCCACAATTACNACTGAAATAAATCTACTTTTTCATGATATTCAAATTTTATGACCAGCACCTATATATTCATGTCCTACTACGTGGGTGTAACTATTTCAGTTTTAACTTTCTATTCAAAAATGTCAGCTAGAATCATCATTTTCAGGGACTTCTGGAGATTTCACACATCAATTAACTTCGTCGTAGTGGATGTCAGCTGTGTCTGTACCATTTGATATTCAATATTTCGATTTTGATTGAAGGTATTTTGGACAGTCTGTGAGATGGCCCTTACACATAACATTCTCRCCACAGGAATGCCACAAAAACAGCAAAAACCCAGTATTATCACCCAGTTCTACCACTAAGACTTTTAACAGCCTTTGTAAGTGACCCATCAGTGTCAGTGTTACCGGGAATAAATGTACAACAGGATGACCCAAAAATGAACAGACTCCGCCTTGTTCTGCCAATAAATAGTCTAATGCAATACGATTCTGATATGCCATTAAAGATGTTGCTGCTAATTGTTCGTGTTCGCTCTGAAAAGCATAATTCAGTGGGAACACCTCTTGGCACTCCAATTGCATCAATGTACATTGGGCTCTTTGCATAAATATCAAACTCACATTTAAACCTGTTCAATTTAACACACTGCTTATCCAAGAGAGTTCGATGGTCCTGTAGTTCATCTATTGTCATATTTACAAAACTGACCGGCGTGACGAGGGACACTTCCACACACAGCCCACTCCAACATCCACGCTTCTCTGCTGCCCCCTCCTGGACAAACAAGTGTAACTGCCCTTCACCTTTTTGAAGACAGGAAGAATATCTGTTTTTGACGACATAGGAAAGTAATGTTCTAAATATTTACACTGCACTGATGGGTTATTATTAATATGTAATTGAAACATACAGAACAACGTTGATACATTACTCAGGGGTGATGGAACTGTTAACAATGTTGGTCGTGCGTCTGCACAAACCACACAATTTGACAAATTTGCACACTCTTGCTAATTTTCTGATCCACAATCAATAACAGAGCACAGATCAAAGAAAATAGAATCAGTCTGCCCTTCCACAAACGTAAATTTATAAGTCTCTGAATGTCTGCTCATTTCCCGCTGCCTTTCAGAAATTCCAACACGCCACCATTTCAGTTAACCACAATGTATCTCCCTACTGGCACCTCCAGGCGTAACATCTATAAGCTATAATTAACCATTCAACACTTATTGAATTGAATATAAATCTTAAAGCATAAATCCTGAAAAAGAATGGTTACGCTTGCGCAGACATTCACATTACAGTTGTTCACATCAAACTGACAACCTCATCTGCTTGTTTATTCTGGAAAGTAAATGTTAGTTTTTCACCACCTCAGAGACACCTTGTTATTTTCCACCTGTAAGCCAAAATGTTATTAATCCAAGCTCGAGACCTGTAGAATTTGTTATGTATTGACACAGTCAAAATGATACAGATTAACAACATACATGTTGTTTTCGCACTGTCAACGGTCTTTTTCTTTAATACACTATATTTGATATATCAGTTTCATCCATGGAGTCTTTTCATGACCTGCAACAACCTTGCTCTGAATGATCTATTCACAGAGCAACGTGTTGTGTTCATATTCATTGTGGCTGTGCCACTAGATGTCACTGTTGGATAAGAAGTGAGGGGGAAGGAGGGGATGTAGAAGAAGACTTGTGAGGAAACTGTATGTTCTGCCATGCTTGCTGTTCCATAAAGATTGAAGCTGATTCTGCCTCCATCTGCCATTATTTGCAACATAACACAACGATGATACAGAATCACCACCTCTTTTACTGGGATTGAACTGATATCTCTACCTGCTGTATGACATTTTAATTGATCTTTTTGGCATTGAACAAATTTGTTATATTTCTACAACACATCTTAAAAACCTTCATTTTTCCAGGTGTATTCTGGGAGATGTGACGTCTCCATTTCCCCCTATTCAGTACACATTCTCCTCCCCCTTATTTGTACAGGTGAGTTTCACTGAGCGGTCCATATCACTCTTATTTCCTGTTAAACAAACAGTTATCATTTATGATGATGACATTTAAAACAACAATACCACTCTTAATCCCATCAATTATTCCCCCTGTACACCTTGATAAAATGTTCATTAAATATTTTCAGTCATTTAGGTTCTATGAATTTGTGCTGCAGCAAATCCAATTACTAGCCATTATTTTTATTTTAAAATTTTAATGTCATTATAGGGGTATTAGTGCTCACTCGTCCATTCAACCATTATGTGGTCCATACACTAATAAAGAAAACATATTCACACAAATGTGAATTACACCCTCAGCCTTTTAATGGCCTGGGCCACTTTACAAAATACCCAAACGTAGCCAAACCACCCAGTTTATAACAATGAAATTAACACTTTATTTGAAAAACACACATGATTCAACTAATTTCTTCTTTAAAACTTAATTTTCAGACCTCTGACTCCAATCTACTCATACATTACTCAGCACCCAGGCCTCACTCAGACCTTATCTGATATTATCAGGGAAACCCAAACATGTAATTGTAACCATGCTTATAAGCGCAGATTATAACACCCTGACAAATGTCTTTCTACTCTTACAATCAATTCAGAATATAATGTACATCTCTTTCTGGTTACACCAATGGAATGGGATACCTTTTACATTTCACCCAAGAACATCACTCTTTTTTGTTTAGGCTAAAAGAAATAACACATGATAACACACCAGCTCTTTGTCAGCTTCAACCTTACAGACTGAAATGATCAGAAACCACAAAATACAATACTGAATCTAATTTTCAATTAATCAGTTACAAAATTTCTTCACCAGACTAAACATTGACCCTCCAGCACACTGACTTGATCAAAATCAAAATAAACAACTATTTACACACTTACTCCTCAGAATAACCATGCCAAAAGAAAACCTTATCTTTTATGATAATTTGCAAGAAATTGTTCTATCAAAATGTTTCATTTTATTTATTCTTTTCCTACGTCACCCTCTTAATCTCAAATAGTCTCTCATAGACTTTATTTTATCATATCAAGCCATTTTAACTTTATTTTATTACCCAGAAGACCTTTCTAACGTTGCTATTACACTATATTCAACTATATTTCTCAAATGGCTATTTAAATCAGAGTCCACAATTTCCTCATTCAGTTAGCTCTTAAATTAATATTTTCCTGTGTACTATCCATGTTTAACTCCTTCATTGCTGAGAAGAACCTGTCATATTCAGATCATATTTAATGTGAAAAACCTTTACTTCATCAAATCAACTTAACTCATTTAAAATTTTTAATTGCTTTATTTAATTTAATTTTAATTACATTCTTGTTGTTTACTCTAAGGTTCACCCCCAACTATTCTGTCACTGTAAAATCATTTTTAAAACCCATGTATATTTAAAACCATATTTAGTTCAAATACTTAAGATAGTTTTACAATTGCAGTGTTGTCATCCAATTTCACCCCACAAATTAAATCCTCCATTAACCAAGTACTACCACTAAAAAATATTTCCTCAAAGAAACTATCATGAAAAGTCATGCTTAACTTAGATTACTTCGATCAGCAAAAGTCCACCATGGAGAAAGTAAGATTTATTTTCATAATTTACCTTGTTTTAATGATTCTATACTAAATGATGAAGTTATTTTGTGATCCGCTGTTTGACAAACTGCAACTTATAAAATTCAAATAGTTTTTTATACCTCAAACTTTTGACCTCCCATGATTCTATACTGACACTTCAAGGCCCCCCTCAAAAAGCAAGTTTACTTTTAGAAATATTAGTGAGATGTTGATATAACAGAATGCTCATACATTTGTTTGTTTTCGTCCTCAAAAGAATCGTATGTGAAATAAAATAGTTTCCATATACACTGTAAAAAATGAAATGTTGGATTTACTTAACCATGTTATATGACCTGGTTCCACTTAACTGAGTTGAGTAAATTCAAAGAAATATACCAGTTTTTTAACCAAAGAACATTAGTATGTTGCTTTGAATTTACTCAACTCAGTTAAGTGGAACCAGATCACATAACATGGTTAAGTAAATCCAAAATTTCATTTTTAGAGTGTACACACAAGCTTAGCAGTTTAATAGTCTTTATGTTAACCTCCAACCCCCTTATTAAGTTAACTGATCCCTTTTTAAAATGTATCAATGAAACAAACATGATTACTGGTGCAGGAGTTAACAATTTTCTGCTCCAACTGTCAGAGAATCAGCTGGTTATCTAACAGCAGCTATTTGGTTAAGTCTGACTCTATTTCAATTTGATTTTAGAAGTATTAAATCCCCACCAAATTATAATTCTTTAAACAGACCAGTCCCTCACAACACCTGGTCAAACCTGCTTAAGATGTTGGCACATTAAAGAAACTTACTGCTAAACCTGTCATACCAGTAACTACCAGTGGTTTAGAAACATTTTAGATCCAACCTTCAGACCCACCATGCATAATAACACCTCTAAGGGCTTAATTTTATTTTGTCTAAGTTGACGTTTTGAATAATAATTCTCTCCAATTGGTAAACTTTTCATATGTTTATTCAAACAATATGTCCTACATTTTTCACTAGGCTACAAACACTAATCTACCATAACTAATAAATTTATCTCTGTACCTCTTTTAAAGCTGTACGAAGTTAAAACCCAAACATCTCTCTTTCCCATTAGTAATAATCAGTTTGCTATTTTTCTCCCTTTGCTTTTACAAAACTTGTTTATCAGTAACCATCAACCCTGTCTTCCATTTCGGCTTTTATAAAACTCCGAAGACTCTGATGTAGTCACAATACCCCATATATTAGATCTTCCTCTAACCTCATCGTATGTTAAGCTAAAATTAACATCTATTTGTTTATAAATGCTTTTGACTGTTTGTATAGTATAAGTTTTTCACCTTATTTTATTAATGTCCCGCTTATAACTTTTACTCCCATACTTTAATTTGACCTGTCGCCTTGTTCTTGTTGACTCAAACACAGTGATTTATGTATATTTACAAATAGGTTTATAAGTAGGACGAATCAATACACCTAAATAATTATGTCATTTTTCAATGACTTTCTCTTAGTCTTTATTACCCTCACAGACTAAATTCATCAGTTTTATCACACAATAAACCCATTTGTGTACATGGTGTTTCTTAAGATCTTAGAATTTTACAACTGAAACCATACAGTACTTTAAATAATCTAATTCCCCTGCTTATAACCTTATTTTATTTTTAAAACTGAGTTCCTAAACTTAAACATTTACCTGTTTTTCTCTTGGTAATGATATCTATTCAATTATCTCTAACTATTATCATCCCTAATATTCAGTCACAACACTAGTCATAATAAATTTAGGGTTTACATTAATGTATATTTTTAGTTATTTATTTACTTATTTCCTTTTAAGTCAGTCAATTTTTTTATCAGTTTTACTTTATACCTTAAGTTTAATCAACCTGTATATGTTTCAGTTAAACGATTTTTTAAAATGACATACCCCATTAGTCATAATCAGTCTTAAACCACTCATCCTGATCTGTACAGGGTAAACATCATTATCCCCTCAAGTCGTCATTTCATACACAACTATGTACATGCAAGTTCCACAGTCTCTTAAGTGACCCTCTTTTAAACATGTTTAATGATTCTTTATTTAAAGGGACTCTACCACAAACATTGAGAGAAGCAAATATCTCTTTGATCTTAAAAAAAGGGTAAGGCCCCTGAGAAATGTGCATCCTATAGACCAATTTCCCTTCTGAATGTGGACTTAAAGATCCAGTCCAAGATTTTAGCTATGCGTCTAGAAGGGGTGCTGCCTTTCCTTATCAATGAAGACCAAACTGGATTTATTAAAGGCCGCAACTCGTACAATAATATGAGACGGTTGCTGAACATCGTCCAGCACTTTCAGCAGAAATCTCTAAACGGTCTTGTGCTTTCTCTGGACGTGGAGAAGATGTTCGACCGGGTGGAAATACCATACTTTTTTTACACGCTGCGTAGGTTCGGGTTGGGGGGAGGATTTGCAAACTGGGTAAAACTACTGTACGAAAATCCTTCATCGGCTGTGTGTACAAACGGATTGCGGTCTCCCTATTTTAATATMTCAAGAGGCACAAGACAGGGCTGTCCTTTATCGCCACTGCTTTTTGCTCTTGCAATAGAACCYCTTGCAGAGGCCATTAGGACCAATAAATCTATGAGTGGCCTTATGATTGCAAACAGAGAACATAAGATCACTCTCTATGCAGATGACATCTTAATTGTATTGACAGAGCCTGAGATGTCTACCTCTAGCTTGATCGAAACAATTGCTTTGTTTAGCCAGTTTTCCAGTTATAAAATAAATTTTAGTAAATCTGAAGCTTTGCCCCTGGGCAGGCTAAAAAACATACCTACATGGTCCTTCCCATTTAAATGGTCACTGGGGGGTTTTGTCTACCTGGGAATAAAAACAACGCCCAATTTTGATCAAATGTACAAAGCTAACTTCTCCCCTCTGTTTGAACGTATTCGGCTAGACCTGGAGAGGTTGAATACACTTCCTCTATCCTGGATAGGTAGAATTGCTTTTCTAAAAATTAATATTCTTCCGAGGCTCCCCCCTCCCCCTTCCCTGAATGTACAGCACCATGTGAATTTATTTCTGTGAAAGGCGCTATATAAATAAAAACTTACTTACTTACTTGCTTGCTTGCTTACTTACTTACTTACTATAATGTATCCTTAGTTACAAATTTACAAGTTAAATTTGTGACCAGATGCTAACTACCACTAGTGGTAGGTAACTAATGTAGGTCAGGCATGGTTCAGCCATGTGTTTTGTTTACACTGAGTGTGTACCCACATTTTACATATCATTTTAATTTTAGATCATAAAATCTGGAAAAATACGGGATTAAACTCTTTCACATTTCACCTTTTGATACAGTTCGGAACAACCGTTTTATGTTCAATTTTAAAGTTTACTTTTAAACAGTCAGGTCCAAGTCAAACAAACAAGATGTGCTTTAACTGTTTTAAGCCTTTTTTTAATGAAGCTGTCGTGGAAAAAATTCCACCAGGCATGAAATACGTGAATAAACAAAGTGAAACTGCGTGGTCTGGTCTCAGATTATTTAATAGAAGTGCATATATGCAAGAGATCGAGTGGAACCGGGCAGACGTGATCAGGGCATCTGTCAGGTCCGCACTACTCAGAAACAGGGAACAGACAAATATAAACATCCGGTGGAGATGTAAGCAGCCAATCACAGGATGACAACTGTTAACAGAGAACCAATGACAACCGACATCTGGTACTGAGCACTTCAGAATGAGGGCGTCCTAAAAAAATATCAGGGACCATTGAAATAATTACAAGTTATATAGGCCATTTGAGAACAAGACTGCAGACGTACATACAGCATCGTTATGAGAACAGATTACACAGTGACAGTTATCAAGAGATACAGAACAGGACATGTAATATGCAGTCATCCAGAGATATATAATATACTTCCACTACAAAGCTTAACGCTCAAAATAGACGGCTCCTCTCTCAAACTGTGCCTTTGCTGCTGAACGAGTCTGAGTTATGCCACATTCAGGAACACAATAAAAAAATAAAAATAAAACGTCTTCTGACACACACATAGGATGTTCAATGTCATCTCGTAATGAACTGTTTATATTGAACCATGGAAGTATACTCAGTGGAAATATACCAAAAAAATTAACCATTAAATCCACAAAAAACACATAATCTGACTCCAACAATCTATCTCTCACAAAGAGACAAGGCTGCTCAAAAGTAACTCGCAGCCACACTGTAACTTTTAATTATTTTATCCAATGTCACTGGACACTGACGTTTCTATTTTCAGTATCAGCGTCTTCCTAATCCTGCTGGTTTGATTCAACCATCATTAATCTCATGTTGAGGAATGAGCAAAGCTGCAGCACTTTTCCCAGATGTGCTGTACGTCTGTTGTGACACCTTGGTACTGTCCTGTCTCCTGAGCCTGCTCTCACTCCATTACTTCATGTCCCACTGTTTAGTTCTGCAGAAAAGTTGCCCTTATACGTATAAGAGAGCTGCTCTGCTCTTCAGAGACGGGCACTGAGTCATCAGTCTCACTCTACGTTACAACAAACACTCTGGCTTTATTCATAACAAAAGCCTTTCTGCACGCTGCAGTCTAAATCTTTACAAGCATTTTATGTGTCTCTATGTGAAGTGCATTAATTAAACTCTTGGAATTCTTCATGGTTTTCCTAGTGATTGCCCTCGTTCCTCAGCTGCAGCCCTGTGAGGTAAAAATGGTCAGGTTAGATGTATTTCCTTTAATGTGTGGGATACAGCTTGTATAAATTAGATACCTGTGAAGAAGAAGCTGCTTTGTGAGGTTTTCCCTCAGCTCCTCCATTTCTTTGGTTTTTCTCTTCTGAATCTCCAGCTCAGTCTTCAGCTCTCTGCTGCACTCTTCCAGATCACACACAGCCTCCTGGAGGAAAGGTATGCCACACGTAAGCCCGTCATCTCGGTTTCTCTGAACCAGGCCTCTAAAGTCAGTTTTTTTTTACCTTGTAGCGACCCACATCTTCCCGACTCTGCGCGGTGATGAGTTGAAGTTTCTCGTCCAAACAAGCCCTCCTCAGCTCCAGCTTCTGGGTCTCGTCCCTCAGAGGTCTCAGCTGGGCCCTCAGCTCCTGAGCCTGCTGTTTTACGTTCACCAGTGCACCGGCTGTTGCCTCTCTCCTTTTCAGCAAAGCCAGCAACACGGGTTCATATCTGGGTGAGCAAATCAGTGGACGTTAACATGGATTGATGCTAAAACATGTTTGGGTCTGTGTGTGTGAAAACAAAAGACCACCATGATTATTAAAAAGTAAATGTGAAAAAAATCGACCACAGTATTCAGTCATGAATTAGGCCGAGCATTCCTGGGAAAGTGAAATTACTTTGTTGCTTTACTTAAGTTGTAATTTTGGTTATCTATACTTGAATAAATTTTTTTTCAGCTCATGTTTTACTTCTACACTCAAAAACTGTCCATCTAACCAAGTCTTACAATTTTATATCCAGGGAGAAAGTATTTTTGATCTTGTTTTGAGACTGATAAACTAGACAAGAGCAGGGTTAGAAGAGATATACAGCGGGTAAAATAAGTATTGAACACGTCACCATTTTTCTCAGTAAATATATTACTAGAGGTGCTAATGACATGAAATTTTCACCAGATGTCGGTAACAACCCAAGTGATCCATACATACAAAGAAATCAAACCATAAGTCCAGAAATGAAGTTACAGTGGTTTGCAAAAGTATTCATACCCCTTGAACTTTTCCATATTTTGTCACATTACAAC
>NW_013953173.1:132551-143518 GCF_001266775.1 Austrofundulus limnaeus
GTTGTAATGTGACAAAATATGGAAAAGTTCAAGGGGTATGAATACTTTTGCAAACCACTGTAACTTCATTTCTGGACTTATGGTTTGATTTCTTTGTATGTATGGATCACTTGGGTTGTTACCGACATCTGGTGAAAATTTCATGTCATTAGCACCTCTAGTAATATATTTACTGAGAAAAATGGTGACGTGTTCAATAAGGTAGTGTGGGAGACACAGGAATACATTGTACAGAACAGTCATATAATAAAATACAAAAATGTAGACAAATTGAACAATAGGGTTGTGGGGGGAGAAACAGAAGTGTGGAAAACAAAAACAGACATATATTGAAAATAGGAATTAACAGCGGTAGGCTAATTTGAAAATATGTGTCTTCAGGCCAGTCTTAAACAGGGAAAGAGAGGTGGTATTGCGTAATCCATGGGGTAGTGAGTTCCAGAGCTGTGGAGCAGAGCGGCTGAAAGCTCTGCTCCCCATGGTGCTGAGGCAGGCAGGGGGTACTGAGAGTTGAAGGGAAGAGGCAGATCTTAGAGAGTGGGAGGATGTGGAGATGTTCAGGAGGTCACACAGGTAAGGAGGGGAAAGGTTGTGGATAGCTTTGAAGGTGAGTAGGAGAATTTTAAAGATGATGTGGGATTTAACTGGGAGCCAGTGGAGCTGTTGTAGGACTGGAGTGATGTGGGCAGATGATGATGTTTAAGTGATAACACGGGCTGCTGAGTTCTGGACAAGCTGTAGCTTGTGAAGATATTTATTGGGGAGGCCAAACAGTAGGGAGTTGCAGTAGTCGATCCTGGATATTACTAAGCTGTGTACAAGGATGGCAGTAGAGCGGGGGGTGAGTGAAGGAAGGAGACGGTTAATGCTGCGAAGATGAAAGTAGGCAGATAGAGTCACGTTGTTAATGTGTGAGTTGAAAAAGAGTGTGGTGTCAAAGATGACACCTAGGTTCTTGGCCTGAGGCGAGGAGGAAAGAACGGAGTTGTTAAGAGTGAAGAGAAGATGCTGGGATTTGGAAATGGAGTTTTTTGTCCCAACAAGGAGGAGTTCAGTTTTGTTACTGTTTAGTTGGAGGAAATTGTTAGAGAACCAGTTGTTGAGCTTACTGAGGCAGTTGGTAAGAGTGGAGGATGAGAAGGTGGAGTTCGGTTTTGTTGAAATATAGAGTTGAGTTTCATCGGCATAAGAGTGGAAATGGATACCAAATTTATGGAAGATGTGGCCAAGCGGGAGCAGATAGATTATGAAAAGTAGAGGCCCGAGTACAGAACCTTGGGGAACACTGATGGAGATGGGTGAAGACTGGGAGCAGAAGGACTTGAGTTGTATGAACTGAGTGTGGTCGGAAAGATAGGATTTAAACCAGTCCAGGGGGTTGTCTGAAATGCCAATAGAGGTTAGTCTGTCGATGAAGATAGGATAAGAGACGGTGTCAAAGGCAGAGCTCAGATCAAGGAGGATGAGTATTGACAGAAGTCCTGAGTCAGCAGCAAGGAGAAGATCATTAGTAATTTTAATAAGAGCAGTTTCGGTGCTGTGATGTGGTCGAAAACCTGATTGAAACTGTTCATAGAGGTTATTGCTGGAGAGGTGTGAGTGTAGCTGATTAGCGACGACTTTTTCAAGAATTTTGGAGATGAAAGGCAGATTAGAAATGGGACAGAGGTTATTGAAGTTAAGGCTGGTTTGTACTTCTTGTCACACGTCTTTTACCACCTGCTGAGTGAGAAAAAGTTGCGCAACTTCCATTTGCACTCCCGCTGCTATCCCCCGGTGACAGCTGTCCTATACATTGCCCACAGTCAGCACTCCGAGAAGCGGCGGATGCGACGCGGAGTGTGTGATTGGTTCAAAGTTTGTGGGCGTTTTTGTGCTACGTGACGCCACTACCCGCTACTCGCTACTCACTACCAAAAGCCGGTTTTTCTTTTTAAACATGGATATTTTCGAAGAGAAAGTCACCGAGGCGGTCCAGAGGTATAACCATCTGTGTCCTCTACTGCGTCGGTGCGTGCTGAAGGTGAGAGGCGATCCAGTGGGCAAAAAAAAAAAGGATCCGGTGGGCAAGTTCCTCAAAACGAGCAGCGGACATTTGAAAATAGGAGGTGTTTTTCATCATTCATCTCCTGCATCTCCCGCACAAGCTAAACTCGCAACCAGCAAGTTTTTAAAAATTTTTCTTAGCAACTAGCAGTTATTCACATGCTAAGCTAGCGCGTGATGTCTGCCGTGGGAGGGCAGAGGGAGGGATTACTATAATGTATCCTTTATGTCTTTTCCCAGTATAAACACTGAATGCTGTCGGTGACACACACGCAATTACGTCATCGCTGGGCTGCAGCCGCACGTCTTGCGTGAAGTATAAACAAACCTTTTGTTGGATCTAGACCTGTTTTCTTTATGATGGGGGTGATGGCAGCTGAATTAAAAGCTGTGGGAACAGTACCAATGGTCAGAGAGAAGTGGATGATGTTAGTAACCGTGTTTCCATCAAGGCTTTTTGATGCGCATTTAGAAGTGTCGCAATAAAAATGCGCAAAAAAAGTCGTATGGAAACAGCAAAATTCAAAAAAAAAAATCCTCAATTCGCTAAAAGGTTTTTACGCTCGCTTGAGGTGGTTTTTGGGTTTTTCGAAAAACACAATGTGCAAAAGGAGAGATGGAAACACTTTTGCTGAATAAGTTGTGACGTAGCAAACATTTACCTCACATAGCTGATCAGCTGTTCCCCGGTACCGGTATCAGTTTCGGGTCGGCTGCAGCCGCGACTGGCAGCAGGACCCTCCTCCCACTGTTTGCATCTTCTCAGCAATCCCGTAATGTGAAGAAAATTGCATTTCTTTCTCTACGTCTCCAGACAGCATGTAACATCGCCAAAACTAGTTGATAACAGAATAATTACAACTTTTCTTATAGTAGCAATGCGTTCCTGATAACTTCTCTCCATTTTCCTGAGATGTGTGGACCCTGCGAGTTTAGCGACGGTTACTTCCTGTTTACTACGCACATGCGTATGATGTAATTGATTCGCTTCAAGCCAGTTGATGGAAACTCCATCTGATTTGCATTTCTTAATTTTTTCCTTTTTGCGAAATTATTAAAATTCGCTCAAAATTCTAATTAAAATGATATGAACCGGTCTTTGAACTCTGAATTAATGCCAAACTCAAAAACAGTTTTACAGATTTTATTGTTGATGTGCAAGGCTTTGGTGTGATTCTGGATCAGGACATCGAGTTGGACTGGAACTTCTGGACACACGAAAAAACCATTAACAAAAGAGTCACTGTGAACTTTGACTGAGAGAAGATACAAAGCCACTGACCTGTGTTCGTGTGGGTGTTCCATACACAGTCACTGATTTGAGTTGACAGGGTCCGAGCCCATGTGATGTCGTCACCGTTCAGAATTGTTTGGGGTTTGAGTCCAACAGACAAGAACTGGRTCCAGGGATAAGCAAGGATCAGAATCAAAAGAATTACCAGACTTAGTGGGGCAGGCTTGAGTCGTGGGTCCGTAAACTGAGCAGGGGTCGAGAGCCGTGTAATCCAATGAAGTGTCGCGCCGATGAGGGAAAATCCAAGAGCCGAAAAACCAAGAAGTGATGCAGGAGTCGTTACCGGGTAAGCAGATGACAGGAGGAATCCGACGAGGGCAAAGGCAGAGATCATGAAACCGAGGAGCATGAGCAGGATCAGGGAACCAGGACTAACGAGGGACAAGGTACAAGATAGCGGGAAGTTCATAGCAGAGCACATGAAAATCTGGCAGAGACTGAGAGTTGATGACAAGGCTTTATACTGGGAACTACAGGTGAGTTGCATGAAGCTGATTGCATGAAGGCGGGGCTGTGGTRAACTGGYGATGGGAGGGGGAAAAACACTGAGCAGAAACAGGCTGAAGCTGTGAACAAGGGATGTTAAAAAATGCATGACATGACTAAGGAAATAAAACAAAGGACTGAGGTTAAGGCTGTGGCATAAAATATAATCAGGTTAGGAATCACAAGGCTGGCAAGGTGGATTCATAACATAAAATTGAATGGAAACATGGTTAGTGATGATAGGAAGCAGAGAGGGGAGACAGGATTTAACCAAAGCTGTGGGGATGGGATCTAGCTGTGAGGAGGAGGATTTGGACTTCCTAATGATGGCAGATACGTCAGCAGCAGAGGGGAGATCGAACACAGAGAGGGGGATGGAGGTGGGTGGGAGTTCTATAAAGATGTTGGGGGCAGAGTTTGGCCCGAGGTGTTGGTGTATGGAGCTGATTTTTTCAGTGAAGAATGACATGAGCGAGTTACAGCAGTCAGTAAAAAGCATGTGAAGGGTTAGAGTTCGGAGATGAAACTGTGTGGTTAAGGAGAGAGAAAAGAGTCTGTGTGTTGCCTACATTGAAACTGATGATGTCAGTGTAGTAGTTAGATTTGGCCTGAGCGATACTTTCTTTGTAATGTAAGGTGTGGTTTATGTACATCTCTTTGTGAACTCTAAGACCTGATTTCTTGTAGAGCCGCTCTAGTCTGCGATCTTGTGTTTTCATGGAGCGAAGTTCTGAGATGAACCATGGAGCAGAAGAGGAGAAGTTAGTTGAGGTAAAGGTGGAGAAATCGTTGTTAATCTGAGAAAGGAGAGCTTCCTGGTTGATGTTCTTGATGTTGCGAAACTGAATGGTGCTCTGTGGTCTGAAAGAAAAGAATTTTAAATTGAGGTTGAAAGAAAGCAACAGGTGATCAGTAAAAGGAAGCTCATCAGAAGAACATTTAAGAGGTGAGAGACCAGAGCAACACAATAAGTCCAGAGTGTGACCCTTAATGTGAGTTGGAAAATTGATGAACTGCTGGAAGCCACAGCTGTCCAGGCAGGATGAAAAGTCTCTGGTGAGTAGGTTGTTGTCATCATCAATATGAATGTTGAAGTCTCCCAGCAGAACAATGTTGGGTGAAAGGGCTGAGAGGTAGGCAAGAAAAGCTCCAAAGTCATTTATGAAAGAGTTGTTTGGTTTGGGTGAGCGATAAATAGTGAAAACCATGGTGGGGGTAGGGCCGGATAGTAAGCAGACAGTCTGCTCAAAAGAGGTGGAGGGAGGTGTGTGAACTAGAGTGACCTTCCAGTTCTCGCGGTGAATTATCATGAGACCTCCTCTGCGGCCAGATTCACGGGATTTTGCAATATAAACAAACCCCGGAGGGGTTGAACCATTGAGATTGCAAAAGTCGTTTTGTTGTTGCCAGGTTTCAGTTAAGCAAAGAAAATCCAACTTACGGTCAGGGACAAGGTCCTTAATGAGCTGTCCTATGAGAGAACGAACGTTTAAAAGCCCAAAGTTAACAACGGAGGTGTTGGAGGTGACTGGAGGGTTAGCCGACCGAGCTAGGTTAGCTAACTTGCTATTGTTAGTGGCCCGGGTGTTGCGGCGTGGAGCTCGGTCAGCCCAGACAGAGTTTATGGGCTTACCGGAGGAGAATCTGCGGCGGGAGCCACTGTGTATATATTGTCATCGAGGCTGGAAGGCGATGTCCCGAGGAAGTAGTGGCGGTAATGGTGATGCGCCCGGTAGGAAGCGTAGACAAAGAAGTTCTGGTCCTGAGTAATGGAGGAGGCCGGAGACCCGATGGTGGACAAGCAGCTGGAGGATCCAAACCAGAGCGGGCAGCAGGTAAATCCAATTAATCCACATGGTTGATATTGAGATGAAGCAGGAACTTGTCATAGTAATCCACCAGTAGAGGATCCGTGATGGACAAATAAAATAGTTGATTAAGCCAAAAACAACAGAAAGTCTGATGAGCAGCGGCAGCCAGGAAGCGCCAGCGTTCACGTGCCGGAAGTGAATGTCATTTTAGAAGTTCTAATCACTTTTAGTACATACTTATAATAGTTGAGTATATTTTGTATCAGAAATGTATATTAGATACTTAAGTACAATAAATGTCTGATACTTTAAGACTTTAAGACAGTGGTTAGATGAAATTTTAACTTTTACCAAAATCATTTTATGGTAAAATACTTTAACTTTTACTCAGCTATCACCTTGAGGTACTTTATACATCACTGCATATCACCCACCACCTTTCAGGCCAGAATTTCAAACCATGATTGTCTTTTGTGTTTTCTAAAGTCTGTGACAGTCATCTTGAATTAGGTTAACTCAAAAGGTTTTTCTGATGCACATGAACACGTAGTTGTGAAAGTTTTACTTGAATCACAAACACACACAGGTGTGCCACACTCAGTTTCATGCGTTATTCATTCACACACTGTTGGTAGTAAAGTGCATTGTAGGCACAGCTGCCCTGTGGCAGACTGACAGAAGCGGGCCTGCCATGCACTGGCGCCACTAAACCCTTTGACCCCCATCACACAAGGCAGATGAAGTGTCTTGCCCAAGGATTGACCGGTTACATCCCTGACCACTCAGCCACAGCTGCCCTGTCTGTAACAGTGGTGTCCAGTCTTTGTTCTTAGGCCACTATCCTGCAAGTTTTAGATGTGTCTCTGCTCTCCAGCAGGTCTTCAAGTTCTGCAGAAGCCCATTAATCACTCATTTATTCAAATCAAGCATATCAAAGTGTCTAAAACATGCGTGATAGTGGCCCTCGAGGACCAGGATCGGATATCACTGATCTATGATAATCAGTGGTTGACTGAGACAGCACCTGTCCTCCAGAGCTTTCCGTTCACCCTGCAGGTACTGCTGGATGTCACAGCTGGAGTGCCTCCTGCACTCGCTCAGCTCCTGAGTTCCCGAGGTCCGACTGGAGCTTCTGAAATGAAGTTGTGCTTGTAGGTCTGAAAGCTGCTGTTGCTGGGCAGACCGGATTTGGCTACTCTCTTCTATCAGCTGGAGCATCACAGAGTTCAGTTTGTCCTGGAAAATAAACAGTATATTCATGTTCAGGGTCATATTTAGTTGGAAACCATGTTCCTAGAGCAGTCTCACCTCCTCTCTCTTCAGTGACTCCACTTCCCCACGCTGATTGTTCAGAGCTGCTCGACTGTAAGCACAGTCTCTGGCCACTGCGAACAGCCTCCTCTTCAGCCTCCTTAGCTCCTCTTGCAGGTTCTGTCTCTCCAGGTTCAGCTTCCACAGCTTCCGCTCCTCCTCTGCCATCTCCTCTCTGAGGCCATTTATCTCCCTCTTCCTCTCCCCCCGTCTTACCTCCTCTTCTCTCCTAAGAGTGTCCATGAGCTCCACAACTCTGCTGTGGATCCACTCCGCACTCTCCTCTTCCTCCTCAGTTCCTCCCTCGTCTCTCAGCTGCAAAACCTCCACCAGCAGCTCCTTCCTTCTTTTCTGCATCTGCTGCACCTTCTCTATGCAGTCTTCCATCCGAGGCCTTAAAGCCTTGAATTTGTCCACGTCAGAGCCCAGATCTGTGTTGAATTCATGTCCATCCTCACTCGGTAACTCATCGTCCTCTTCATGTCTCTTTGTGTTGGTGCTTTCTTCAAACATACATCTTGTTTGTGTCCTCTCATTTAACACTGGATCTTGTTCTGTGTTACCAACCTGCGAGCCTGATCCGTGTTCCTCTGGTTTCTCTGGTCTTTTTCTCAAGAAGCCACCGATTGTCTCCTCACAGCAGATTAAAGACTTCTGCAGGCTTTCACTTCTATCCCTGGTCTCTGAATTTACAGGCGGGGTCTTCAGCTCTCGTGGGCTCTTTGGCTTGAGTGTCTCATGTGTTGTGTCTTTATAATGATCAGGTATCTTACTGATGTGAACGTATTCTTGGCCTGTATCTGCTGCCCAGTCTTGAGACTCTTCCATGCAGCTCTCCAGCATGGCTAACGTTTTCCTTAACTGGCCCTCGTACTCCACCATGTTGGCCCTCAGTTTGCTTCCTGCTGAGGAGAGAGGCAGTTCCATGTGCTGATAAAACTCACACCCGTTGACGAAGTTGTCCAAGCATTGTCCTTGTGTTGTCTCATCTTGTGTTTCAGTCACGTCCACATGTGTGTCGATGTAGCCGGTGCACAGATAGGCTTGAGGAGGTGTATGGTTTTCCGTTCTGACCTCTTCGTCAGAACTCGATTCTTTCAGAAAGGCTTCGCTGTCGCCCACTGAACGACACGAGCCAAAGGGAACACCCGTGAGCTCTTCGCAGCTTTTCAGTAACTCGTCCATCTCCTGCAGGTACGGTTTTATCAGAGCTGATTGTTTGAGCGGTGACCCAGTGAAGCTGAGTCCAGAAGGGTTTTCATTGTCTTCTCTTTGCTCCACGGTGGTTCTGTCCAGATCTTCTTCCTCTTCTCTGATGAACAGTGGTTTGAGTCCAGTGGATGACATATCTTCATCCAAGTCATCTATTGGTTCAGCCAAATCTTTGAAGCCTGACTGGATGCAGTAATCTCCTTCAGATCTGGAAGATCCATTGAAAAAAGCCGATCAGTGTTAGCCTTAAAGAAAAGTAAATAATGTAATCAGACCCTTTTTTATGTGTAACAATGTAAAAGGTCTCATTGTTTTGTACAATTAACAGGCCTACAGAAGGGTTTTGTCAGTGTAAAAATGCTGTTCTATCAGGGACATAAAATGACCAAGTGTTTATTGGTGGTGAGGAAACACATTTCATGGGTAAAAATGTAGTTTTACTCTGATTTATAAACTGCAAATAATATATAACTGTCAATACAGTAATATTTTTGATAAAGTTCATCTCCTACACTAGCTTTGTTCACGTTTTTAACCTTATTTAACCTGTAGGGCCTTTTTGTTTGGTGGGTTTAAACAGGTAGCGTGATGGTCGATTAGGTCCCCAACCTACTGACTTTTGAACAACATTTGTCTTAATTGTTGCGTCCTCACTGGACAAATGGACATGTTGTATAAGCTCACACTCAAACTGGAGACTTTGATATGATTAGTTTCATTTTGAGCTGTCATTATTAATGGTTGGAGCTTCTTAAAGAGACAGAAGCCAGTTTCAAGGCATTTAGATCGACTGGGATGCAAAGTCTAATTTATTTTTGACAGAGTTGTAAAGTAACTAACTACAAATACTTTGTTACTGTACTTTAGAATTTTTGGGTATCTGTATTTTACTTTAGTTATTTTTCAGCCTACTTTTTACTTCTACTCATTACATTTAAAAAGGCAAGAAGTAGAAAGTCGTTACTTTTATTTCATTTTTGCTTGATTTCATTCCAGCTTATTATTGTAAAAAATAAATACTATCCATATAAATTGTGCCTCCTAGATGGAGTGAATTTAATTGTGATTGAATGAGAAGTATAAATATACAAAATTCTGATTCCGTATTAGTTTGTACACAAACAAATCACGTCACACTCCAGCAGGACATAACCTGGTTCTGGTTCATGCCTACTAAATGTCATTACTGAAAATCTAACTTCTAATTTAAATCAATACTTTTTCTTTTAATACTTAAGTACAAAAATATCAGATACTTTAAGACTTTTACTCAAGTAATATCCCTAAAAGAGACTTTAACTTTTACCAAAGTAATTTTTTGGTAAGATACTTGTACTCAAGTATCACTTTGTGGTACTTTACACAGCACTGATTTTTGATATGTACAGCATTTTCATAACAACTGAAAGTAACTGTTACTTGATTGTGGTAAAGAATTGAACTATGTGCCTGGAAAATACATAATACTTCCCCTATAAATGATATGATCCTCACAAGATGGATAATTTGGAACACACTGGAAAATTCTAGCACCAAAAACTCTCTATGACATAGTCCCTGGAAGGTGTATTTTAAGCTGAATATCTTCCATCACTGAAGACTTGTGTAGACGTATCATAATGTTGCACTTTTTAAGAAGTAAATACTGGGTTGGTTTTGTTCAATACTCAAAGATAATGCAAAACTCTATCCAACAAAACCAATGTTCTTAGTTCTAAGGCAGACATTTGAATCTTTTGCTTGATTGAGGTTGTTGACATGTTAATGGGAACATTTTGGTAATATTTTGGCCAGACTTCTTCTTTAAAGCTACACGATGCCATTGAGACTCTCAATAATGTGGATGGGAACAGTTTTGCAAAGGGCATGCTATTGACAGCTGTCTCTTTAGGCTGAATGCCCAGGCACTCGAAGCATGGGAATGTTTAGACACACCTCAGACAAGCTTAATCATGCATTCACATAAACACTGTGACGCTACTCAAACAGACAGATTTAGGCTGACGCTCCAGCAGGTGGCATTGGACAGAGTTCATGAAAGAAAGCACCATTGTGTTTATTGATGGACGACCATTTGCACTCTAGCCTGCTGGATAAAGTAGCTGTAATTTCATCCTAATAGGCCAGAATAGTCAGAGATCTCCCAAGAGGAAACTGATCAAACTGACCCAGAAGTGTCACCAGACAGAGATCCGTCTAGTAAAGAGAACATAGACGAGAAGACAGACAAAACAGTGACGAATTACACTGAAAATGCGTTTGTTTTAGCTGGACTATCTTTAAGAAGTCAGCATTATGGCCAAACAAAGGACCAGCTGTCTTGAGTCTGGACAGGTGTGGACACAAGACAGCATTCCTTCAGATCCCCACAAACTCTGAAAGCTCTGACCCACATTTAATGACGACCTAAATATTAACATTTCTTCCTCAGCTGCAGAAATTGCAAAGCTTGAGCATTCCTGAAGCAAAGGAGGCATAATTGATTTGTGCCACAATCGGGATTAAATTTGAATCATTTTTTCAATTTGGTAAATGAGGAAATAGATCGTAGTGTAAAGCTCTGAGTATCCTGTTTGGATAGAAATGTGCTAAATAAGTACAATCGATTTACCGTTTATCAATAAAAGAACCTGAAAAGTCTTAAAATCTGTTATAGTTGTACTTACAGTTTATCCACGATTCCTCTGTTCTTCTGCAGAATCTTGCTGTTAAATATGTCGAACAAGATGAATAAGCTGTGGATGGTGAGACAAAGGAAATGAGAGGGAATGAGCGGGACAAGTCTGTTCAGATGAACTGCTGGTGGT